>NC_089811.1:21624321-21779321 GCF_029633855.1 Hoplias malabaricus | reverse complement strand
AAAATCTCAATGGTTCTAACTTACTCTCTCTCAAATTCTGTACATCTGCCTCTCCCTCACTCTTCTGTCAATCTGCATCTCACTTGTTTCTGTTCTCCCCTGACACTTTTAATCTCCCTTAACATTTCTTGTATATTTGTCTCCCCTCCGTTTGTTTTTCTGTGTATCATCTCTCAAGTTCCCACTTTCTCCCTGCTATCGTTTCCTGTCTCTCTACCCCCTTCTCAATCCATCTCATCTCCCTCTGTCTCATATCTGTCTCCATCTGATTACCCCCCCCCCAGGTCTGACTCCTTCACCGTGTCTTTTTTGTCTCCCCCTCATATTTCGCTCCACCTCTGTCCATTTTTTTCTCACTCTCATTCTTCTCTATTGCCTCTTTTCAGCTCTCAATGGATCTCAATGTATTTTTCCCTCTCTATCTCTACTTCCTGTGTCTGTATCTCTGTCTCACTGTCTCCATCTCCATTTCTCCCTTTTCACCTCAGTCCGCTTCTCCCTCTCTCACCTCATCTGTGTGCCAGTAACTCTCACTGTCTCCAACTCACCCTCGCCACGTCGGAGTCTCATAATTTCTCTGCCTTTTACATCCACTGGCTCATCTCCGTCATCTCCCTCTTCATCTGTCTCTCGTTCCTTAATCACTCTCTATTTCCCTCAGTCTATGTGGCACTCTTCTTCGTTTCCACATTTCCCCTTTCTATGTCTGTCTTTGTGGCACACTCTCAGTCTCTTGCTCCCCTTCTCTAGTTGTCTCCATGTACCCCTTTCTCCCAGTCTCTCTGTCACTTTCTCTGGCCTGACTAGGTTTCGTTCTCTCCATTTCCTTTTGGCCCCCTATTTTAAACGGATTTCATTTCCGTTCCATCCTCACCCTGCATTATGACAGTCTAAAGTCTCTGCTGTAATCTCCTCCAAAAACATTCAATTACTCCAGTGCACAATCTCTCCGGCACACCTTTGCTTCTATAGCAGTGGTTATAGGTGTATTTTCACTGCCTGGGCAAAGGAACAAAAAAAATGAAGTAAAATGTAAAGCACAAAGTGAGGATAATTATGTTTTGGGATGTAGGCCATGTTTTGTCTGGGTTTTTGTTGTGAGGTCTTGTGTAACTTATTTGTTCTTTCTTTCTGTTCTTTCACAGTTAGCTGTTTTTGTCTTTTTTTTAAGTTTGGGTTTGTTTAGTCTTTTCTGAGGTGTTGTGACGAGCTGACAGGTGTGTGTGTGTGTGTGTGTGTGTGTGTTTTGATCTGTTAGGAAGGGAGTGGAGCTCCAGGAGTCAGAGCAGTATGTAATGAGGGCACGAGGCACCACTTTTACCATCCGGAACATTAAACAAAAAGATGGTGGCTCCTACACCTGCAAAGCCTCTAATAAGGCTGGAGAAGTGCAGCAGGAGATCTTTCTAAAAGTATTTGGTGAGAAATTTCACTTTAAATAGTAGTTCGTTTTCTGTGATGTGTTAAATGTCAAACATATTTTGGGATTCTCAATAATGGGAAAAACAGCAAGCATGTCTATGGAAACTGCTTCAGCAGAGATGCAAATATCTGATGAAAAACAGACTCACAGGCAGGTTCATTCATATCTAAGAAGTGCTTGATGCAAATTTATATACTGAGGGAAATTGTGCTGGAAAATATGACTTATTTCATATTCAGCATATGTAGGTTAAAGTGTGATATGGTTTATCAGGCTATCCGGTTGAAATTCTTCTTAAAAATATATTACTTATTTGTGGTAAACTGGTAAAGTGTTGATAAGTATCACTAAATCAACATGCAATATTGCAAAACACTAAAATTTGGTGAGCACCAGACATATCAAACCAAGATGAAAACGCAACATGCACCTCGCATTTTTGATTAGCCAATATGTTCAAGACAGAGATACTTTAAAGCATTGTTGGGATTCACATTCAGGCTAGTAAGAACACCAATGGGTTATCTGTTGCACCATTTATTCTCCTCAGACACATGGTATATAGCCACAGTATAAAGGTGTAGTCCATACCACAAGCCAAGGCTCTGATACCATTATCATAAATTACCTGCAATATTCAGCAAATTCCAGCAGCATGATATAAGTATGAAGTCTCTGGCATGTGTTTCAGAGACACTGTAGAAATGTAAAAGGTGAAACCAAGAGTGAATTCCATTTTTACATTTTTCCCCTGCCCCCTTCACGTGATATCTTGACCCTTGGAAATGACTTACAAGGTGAAGTAGTTAAAATCTTCCCCTATGAAACTGGAACGACCCTTCAAGAGACTGAAATGTCATCAGAACACAAAAATTGTGCACTTTAGTTGCATTCTGCAGCTGGTCTGCAATGATATGAGAGCTTCTGGACTTTACTGTACTTGTATTGATGGCATCATGCCTTAAGAAGTGTTCCTCAAGCATTAAATCACCCACTCCTAACAGAAGCTGAATACAACTGCTTATTTGGTGGCTTTTGGTTTGAAACTTCTAGTTCCACCTTAAATGCTGCAGTAGCCACAGGTGCTAGAATATAACTGCTTCAGCGTTTAAGGTGGAACTGGTTTGGTTTGGTTACCCTGTCATTTTGCTAGTGATTCACAGTGCATTCGTAGCCCTTCACTTGAAGTGTGGCCCTGAAGGAAAGGGTAGGGGAAAAAGAAAAATAACAGTTCAAGGAGTTTTAGCCCTACCACATCCCTAATCCCTAATCAAACCTGAGGATATAGGGCTAAGTGTCAGGCTCGCGGGGGCAGACTGACGGAGGCGGACGCACATGCTAAAACACAAAGACTTTTATTTACCAAATTTAACAAAACTAAGACAGACTATGATTAAAAAACAAAAGTGGACTAAACAAAGAACAGCAGAGATGGACAGACTAGACATGGGAAACGAAGAGGAAATGCAACGATGACAAAGGAAACAAATGACCAACAACCAGGAAGTGAGACATGAGGACTTAAATACCTAACACAGACAACGGACACCTGGAACAGATAACGAGACGGATTACAAATGAGACTGACGAGGACAAGGGCGGAGACACGAACAATAACAAACAGAGCCATGTGCTACGTGAGCACACGGCAGGGAAAACAGACAACAGGACAAGGGCGTGACACTAAGGGCTGAAATTGGATTTACCCAAAATCTAGCACCATTTTGCCAGGCCTAGGGTAGTTATTCAGGAGAGAGGTTACAAAATAATATTTATACACAACATATAGACGAACATCTGCCACCTGCTCATCCAACATTTCTTCTGAAATGAACTATATCAGTAGGTAGCCCACCCCACCACCCCCTTTTTTCTGCAATAACATCCTTTACTCTTCTGGAATGACTTTAGTTTAGATGATGGCAGGTACTGGGATTTAGCTCCGGAACATTAAACCAGAAGATGGCAGCTTGTACACAGAGCCTCTTATGAGGCAGAAGTGCAGCAGGAGATCTTCCTGAAAATACTTCAAGCGAAATGTCACTTTTTTTTACATGCAAGATGCCATTGTAATTGCTGAGGGACTAGCATTTTATTTCTTGTGATGTGTTGTATGTCAGGTATACTTGGGTATTTCAATAATGAGGAAGTGTGCAAGCAGTTCTGCTTAAAACTCCTTCAGCAGAGATGCAACTATTTGGTGAAAAGCAGATTCATAGCAGGTTCATTCTGATCTAACAATATAAATGAAGGAAATCAGGCTGGTAAACATCCTTATTAGTGGTATGACAGCTCGATCTGGTTGAAAATCTTCTTAAGGCAGTACTTTTGAGGAAGTTATAACAGAGTTTTTAAAACAGCAGCTATGAGACAAGTGGCAGGTCTAAGTGTTTAAACATTGTGATATTTAGTAAGCCCTGTGAAGGACTGGTGTCCCCTCCAGGGTGTATTCCCGCCTTGCGCCCAATGATTCCAGGTAGGCTCTGGACCCCCCGTGACCCTAAATTGGATAAGCGGTTACAGATAATGGATGGATGGATATTTAGTAAAAAGAGTTAGCACAGAGTATGTTTTCTCAGTGGGAACTCTACAATTGGAAGAGAGATGTGACGAAAAGATAAACACTTCCTCTTAACCCCTCACCCCCCCCCCCTGGTTCCAGCCCTCCGGTGTGAACCGTTTTCCGTCAATAAACAGACTCCTAAATTATTTAACAGAAAATGGGTGACACTTTCTTTATGGCCAAGAATTTCAATTTAGATTTTCATGAAGCTGCCAGCATTTTTCACAGATTATTCAGATAGCACCTTGTCTGCTCATGTAAATGTATGGAGATTTATTCTGTAGTCATCAGAATCTTTTCAATGTGCAAGCAAAGGGTATTCTTCAAAGAGCTCATTTAAATGAATCCTAGTTATTGGATGGGAGTTTTGTTTTGCAAAGGGTGATGGGAAACGTAGTTGTAACTTTCCTTTTTTACGACCCCTGACAGCCAACTGGAGAGTTGCAGGGCTTTCCACTTGGCTGGGCAACTTCGATCTCATGCATATCTCTGCACTCATAAAACTGGTTTCTCATTGTAATAAACTACATGCCAAAGCCTGGGGTTTGAGCTCTGTGGACATGGTTCATCTTATTAGCCCCTCACAGTCACCCCAAAACGCACAGGCATCAAATGAGCTCATAAGTTTCACGATACTTGTACAAGGCTTCTCCCTTAAAGCTCTGCTCCATTGCCCTCGGAAATAGTTTTGTTTTATGTTATTTTTCTTGTCATTTATAGCCCTACTAAAAAGCGCTTTAAAATGTGATTTTAGTCATTTATTTTCATTCTGGCATCATAATCAGTGTTGAACACTAATGAACTGTGTCCAAAAGGGAATTTTCTTCAGCTGCAGAATTTTTATTTTTATTATTATTATTTTAAAGAAATATTATTGGCAACATGTGGGGCTTGCTTTGGTTCTAGCCAAGGGTGTAAAGCCACAAATTTACTGGTATGCTATGATTTTGAATAACAAAACCAGCCGTTTAAAAAAAGTCATGTTCCCTGTAATTTGTAAATGCTTTTCCATCCAAAATTAACATATCATGATAGAAAAATGAATTTAAAAAACATAGCCTTTTCCATCAAATCTACATTAATAAATATATTATCTTAATAAATAAAATTATGAAAAGGTTATTAGTAGTCTATTATTTACTGTGTTGCAGCAAACTACACGGCACATTACAGCCACAACATACTGCAGGGCACAACTGACATGTTAACTGACCGTTAATTAGCATTACACATGTGGCTAGGAAAAGCAACTGTGTCCTCAACACTAATGGCAGGTTCAAAGCAGTCTGTCTTCACATTAATCAGGAAAGAAAGGACAGATTCTGATGTGCAGAACATTTTCAAGTCAATGACTCAGAAACAAATGGGTCACGCATCCATTCACATGTCATTCAAAGCTGTGATGACGCACATTGAACTACTCAGTGTTTTACTTGCAATGAATGCTATGAAAAAAATTACATTTTATCTTTTTTTAAATAGCTTAAGATGGGCAGTTTTGCTGCTATTTTCAGTCGTTGCAGTCCAGTGCCTAATAACCTACAGCCCAGTAACAGCCTGTGGCTTGGTTGTGGGGATCCTCTGTATTAGAGCACACTTTTGCCGTGTGTTAGATTTCAATGCTGTTCCCAGACTTGAATGCATTAATACACTTAAAAGTAAATTCATAGAAGATCAACACAGCAACCACTGTATCAATATGCACATTATCACAAGCTTATCCACAATATGCAATATATTGCCATACCGGCATATAAAATACAGCTTTAAGCAGATGGCTACTTTTGATCATACTGACAGTGGTATACACACACATAAAAAAAGACGCCATATGAAAAGACCCTCAGAAGGAGGGTTGTGTCATTTCATTGAAACAGTTACACGGTTAGAACAAACTAAAAACATTACACAGTGGGACCTTTCTGTTTTGTCAGTTGACACAGATATGAATCTGCTCTAGGTTGTTTTGAATCTGCATCTTTTTTTATTATTGCCATTGCTTTAGTCCCTGTGGGAGTGCACTTCTAATGTATATTTATTGAGTTAAGTGCAGTCATGCAGCTCCTCTTCTACACTGTTTCACCTAGAGGAGGTAGTTGTTGCACATCAATTACCCTCCTAACAGCACTGCCACACAAAAGGCGCTATATGAATATATTACAGTAAGCAAATGCATTTGTATGCTATGCCTTCCATTCAGTTCACTAATGCGCATTTGAAGCTGTATGTACATACTGTAGGTCAGTGAAGGATTTCTAATATATGTGGTGCTTCAGTCCCAACTATAAAACTAATGTCTGTCATCTGCCAGTACTACAGTCTAATCATTATCTCAAAAACTTGACTGTGTAACACCATCCCCAGTTGCTGATTTCTAGAACTAGCACTGTAGGGTAGTAAAGCACTTCATTCAAATACTAACAAGTATTTAAAGCATGCAATATGCAGTTCAAAGCAGCTCTAAAAAACCATAATTAAATGAGGCAGTAATTAAATTATAGTACAGAGAGAAAAAAAACGGAGGGCTTATTAAAGCGATTCTCCCAATTTATTTAGCATTTCAGTGACCAGTGTGTAAGGTGTCAAGTCCTATCCATTCTTTATCTAAAATAAGCAGCATGGGCATGCTTGTGTAAAAGAAGAATTCTTTGTGGCCTTTTAAAAAATCTGATGTGGAATATGAATTTGGCAATGTAGTACTTGTGTTACCATGATATGTTTGTTCTGATTTATAATTTCTTTCTAACATTGTCCGCTTCCACACCAATCAGTGCATTTTATGTCCCTTTTAAACGGCCATGTAGTCCAGCCCCACATCACCAAGCTGAGGAACGTGACAGCTGTGGAGGGCAGTGCTGCTATGATCTCCTGTAAAGCTGAGGGTGAACCACTGCCTGAGATTTCCTGGAGGAGAGCCAGTGATGGACATAGCTTCTCAGATGGAGACAAGGTACGTTGTACATGAACATTGTATGGACATCAATAAAAGCGACTGAAACTGTGACTTTCCCTTAATGTGATCTCATCTTTTCAGGGTTGTGTGAACATGTCAAAGCTGATTGTTAAATCAGATGAGCCACTTTCACATGTGGTCTTAGAACAGATACATATCCAATTCGTGTACATGCAGCAAATGTGAACACCGAGATCAGATTTCATGCGTCTGTACGCATATGCCTTGGATGGTCACCTCAGCCAGTACCAGCAGCACAAAAGCTTGAGCTGCATCTCAAATTGTGCCATGCTCCCTACATAGTGTACATCAATGATTATAAAACTAATAATTACACAGGGAACTATTTTGACTGAAAGATTTGAAACTTTTTGCCAATTATCAGCAGTTTTATAATTAAGCATAACGCACACTACTTGAGTGCAGAAATGTATTTTATGACTTACAGTTACTGCTTAAGAATGAGGGAGACATTTGAGATTGAGACAATCCTTATGCAGCAGTAAAAGCCAGCTAGCTTTATGTTTACCTTATCGTCCTAGTTGTGTACAGCTGAGGAGCTGTTGGCTGTCTTCAGATTAATTCACATTACAGACAGGTACAAGCCACCGTCAAGACAGCCAAATCCAATCTGAGCCCAATTTAAAAAAAAAAAAAAGTGAAAGTGTCTTAGATATTTATATATATATATATATATATATATAATCAGTATAATCCCTGACACAGTGGGCCACTGTTGATGGATTCCTGTACTCAGCAGTGGAAAACCTATAGAAACATATTGTAGGCTTCTCCCGATATGATACAAACGTGACTAATCGTGTTATACTGTTTGCATCAGAATATATTTGCTGTACACCCACACAAAGCCATATATTTAGCTCAATTGTATCACGAATTCTGTTCCTTTCCTGTAGGGAAAAAAATAAACAAAAAAAAATTTAAAAAAGAGAATGACATTTGATTGATGCACGCACTGTTTACCACATGAGCCGCAGCCCCTGGAAATATACCAATCATGGTCATGGCTCTTAGTGCACATTGCAGCCTCCAGTGAAGACCTGCAGTGTATTTATGGATTGGACTGTGGTGCCTCAGTGAGATAACTTTCCACAGTCTGAAACAGAATGAACGCTGAATAATGGCCAAAGCTCTGGGGACTGCCAGTCCAGAAAACATGGCAAGAGGAGTAACTGTCAAAGATCATTAGAATGCTATGAATGCCACAGTTGTTAGGCAGCCACATTGAAGGCAAAAGCAGTTGTCTATGGAGTTCTCACAGGGGGCATGGAAGTCCTCACTGTTGTTGTTAATCTAGTGGCGACTGCAGCTCTGGCAGAGATTGGAAGGGCCTGTGTGAGTAGAAAGTTAAGCAGGACTCAAGCAGAGATGTGTAGGAGGGATGAGCCACTCCCAGTCACTCGCTATATGCAGAGAAGAGTGTGATGTAAGATACATGAATAGATAGCACATGTAAGAGCAGGAGAACAGTACACAGGCCTTGTAACTGCAGATCTTTTATAAACTTGATTGAAAAGCATGGGTTTGGAGAGGGGGAAACAAAAATAAAAAAGAAAAAGATGCTCTGCAGAAGCTGGAAGAGTCTAAGGTCTAGTTTTTTTAAATGGGTTAATGCCATCAACGTTCCAAAAATGTCATTCCAAACATTCCCAGGAGTATAGAGACGAGAGGAAAAAGGGAAGAACTTCCTAGGAGCAGAATATTGAATGAGCACATATACAGGTTTGGCAGGGAAACATTTTAAAATATAATTCACCAAATATGTGCAGTCATCCTTGTTTTCTATAAATAATGTGGAAATAAACAGCTGGCATACTAATAGCAGCAACTGTTCTACTCCCTAAACTCTGCATGCTCTCATATACAGATTATGCAAGAAATGCAAAGCCTAAAATTAAAATTTTATAATAATGATTTAATAATCAGAACAGGATATTAACTGGAAAGATCTAGATTTTCTAACAACCAATTTTTCCAAGCCCTATATGTCTGCCTCTCATGTAATTTCATGAAATTGAGCCTCCATCTCTGCCAGCCAAGATCCATCTAGAAAGCACCATTTTAAAGAGCGAAGGAGTGCCTTGACAGCTCCATACCATTGTATTTTATCTCTCCTCCACTCTCCTGAAGCCTTCTCCCTCCTAACATGTCATTACTAATCAAGCGAATTGCTGTTTTTCCAGGAGACCTCATAACTTCTAAAAGGTGCTAAAATGGAACTGCAGTGACTGTTCTCTTATGTTCACACAGCAAATCCCTAAACCAATATACAGCATCTGTGGGGGTTGGGTGCAGTGCATACATCACCAAGCAGGAAACGACTGAGATTGAAGGATGTGTGTGAAAATGTGCGAGTGATGAGAGGAAGACTCTCATCATAACTGTCAATGTGACTAACCTCCATTAACTCAAGCTCATTACTCAGATATGACAACATATTACAGCACTACTGATTATATCAAACAAACCTCAGAATCCAGTAGGTCTCAGTGTAGATTTAATTCAGAAGAATGAAACCCCACATTCAAACAGTAATGTATAGACAAACTTGTCCAACTTATATTTATATACAACACATTCCAAAAGACAGACACTTAATTTAAGTTCCAATCAAACCAACCATTAAGGGTAAGTTATTTATTTGTCTTCCATATCTCACTCAAAAGCTTTAAATGAAGTAGGTAATATTTATTTTAATCCCTGGGGCTCCCCCTAGTGTAATTTTTAAAGTACTGTATTGAAATCAATGGGAAGGGGTCAGGGATTGTTTCCTACCCTCCCCCAACTGTGTTCGGTAACATAGTGCAGATTCTGCAGTACTAAGCACAAAGTAGCAGTGGCCCTATGGTCCATATTAAAGGATAAATGGATTACAATGATTTTGAAGCTGTAATGCAAGGGTAAAACATTAAGTGGTGTTTCTTTAAGGCAGGAAGAGTCTGGAGTCCATGGAAAGAAATGGGGATTCTAAACAATGCAAGATCTGCTAGACCAATAAAACTGTGACCGTAGGATAAAAAATATGTAAAGCTTTCATCTTTGAACTGCAAAATCGAATACTCTTGCTAAAAATCTGAATAAAAATACTCTGCTGTGAGGAGATAAGACAAGAAACTGTTTGAAAATATATGGCACAGTGGAGTACCTGTTACTGAGGAAAGGGAAATGGGGTGGGGGGTGGGGGGGGGTGCTGGAAACATTTTACCAAATCAAACAAGCTGCTGCTGTTCTCAGAACAATGGCCCGGACACAGCAAGACCAAGAGCTCAATATTAATTACTGTAGTATCTGGAATTCTGTTGATTGTGGGAATAGAAAACACAACCAACTACAAATTCTAAACCCAGGAGGTGTCGAAAATTATATACATGTGTGTGTGTGTGTGTGTGTGAGTGAGAGAAAGAGACACACTGTTAATGCTAAAAACTGAATGTTTAATGCTTAAAAACCGCTTAAATGCTTAAAAACTGCACAATACATTTGTTGACACATCTTTACATTTCTTCAAAATGCAAACTGTGTCTCCTCCCTCCCCATGGCTGTATTCTCTTATAAATAAGTGAAGGGATCTGGCTTTTGTACAGTACAATAAATACAGTATATAATGCATGATAATATTGATTGGAAAGCATGCAACATCCCATTGGGACAGCTAGTGTTCTGCACATTTTAATTTATTCTGGGAGTGTTCCATCCCATATATAGATTTTGAAGTCTCCTTAGAATTAAAGTTCCCCTTTTGCAGATTTTCATTGCCATGAGGCAAGCAAAGAAACAAACAAAAAATAACCCACAAGAGCTTAGGGACAGTGCCGTTATTTAAGTCGGTGGGAGATTGCATTGGATTATGCCATGCTATCACACCACTAATATGGGTTTACACTTTCAATTTCATAGTCATTAGTGTCAACCTCATGTTTGTTTTGCTGGTAATCCTCAGCTGGAGTTTCAGTTTTAGATGTGAAATTCTGAGCATTCTTTTGCTGTATTAGTCTCTTTGAAGTTAGAGCGCCTGCGTTTAGGGATGCTTGCTGTCAGCTTTTGGCTGAATTTCAGTCTGCTGTTTAAAAACGGGGGAAAATAAATGTTAATAACAACCCTGGCGTATTATGTTTTTGCAACTTGTGATATTGCACATCATTTGACATTCAGTATTCAGATCCTTAAAAGCATTCATCTGTGTGCTACTGAATCATTGCTACCGTCTCTATTTGTGTGTGTGTGTGTTTTTAGAGCCCAGACGGGCGCGTGGAGGTGCGTGGGCGTCGTGGTGAGTCCATGCTAACCATTGTGGGTGTAGGGCTTTCGGACTGGGGCCGTTTTGACTGTGAGGCTCTCAGCAGGATTGGAGGACATCAGAAGAGCATGTTTCTGGACATTGAGTGTGAGTGTATATTATTACTAATAGGCATTTCACACACAAACACACACACACATACACAGGGGAGGGGAAAAAAAAGGAAAATATCAAACCTTCTTTGAGATGAATTACTGTCAGAAGAGCATGCAGTTCATATTGCACGTTGCATTGTTCTTAGTGAGTACAGAGGAGTTCAGAGACTGGGAATGCTTATTAGCAGGCCCTGAAAATAGGCTTAAAAACTGCCCAAGTAATGGAAAACTAATACATTTACATGTACAGTACCATTTTGCTGATGGTGCATACATAAAACTAAGCTGGAAAAATAATCCATGTTGAAATGTCCACCACTGAACCAACAGCTGTGTTGATCGTTCATTCACACAGATTTTCAAGAGTTTACTTGCAAACATATGTTTTAAAAAGGCACAGTTATGAAGCGAAGAAATAAGACAGGGTCACATTATGATAGGGACAATGTAATCAACAAAAAATACGTCTACAAACATTTCAATGATTAGTGTGAGAGGCTTTATTTAAGTTAAAAGTATACATCACATCTCTCCCTGTTGTCTTGGTTTGGTGATGTGTGTCTGTGTTCCATCTCCTCATCTCTCCACCATGAAGTGACAGCAGATTAGCCGTGCACTGAGAAGAGCAGAAGGGCTTTAATAAAGATTTCCCCAATGGGGAAAAGTGCAGTGAACAATCCAGCGGTGGCGCTAATGAACTCATCCATTCAGTCCCAGGCCTATAGTGATATGACGCATGGGACATCAATCTTTGTAATGGAAAAAAGTGTGCGTGCATGTGTGAGAGAGGGTTTAAATGTGTGCATGTTTGTCAGAGAGATAAAGACAGACATAGAAAGATGTAGTGAAAGACAACAAAGGAAAAGGTGGGAAATTGGTAGGGGGTGTAGTTTGTGCAAGTTGTTTTGGTAAATTGCAGTCAAACCTCAAAGCATGCTGGTTGCCACATATTATTCAGTTTGATATGAAGCCCATACACCCAGCTGCAAACAAACTCCCAGATGTGGCTTTCAGTTAGTATTCGTATCTATGCAGACGCACCCCCCATCTGTGACAGCCACAGCACAGTCTGTTATCTTCTCCCCATGGTCTTACACATGCCAGTGAGCAATTAGCTTGTACTAACATTTCTGCTTAAAACTACAACTGAGACAGCTGAGACCAGAACTGTTCTTGAGGCTACAATATATAGTCGGTGTGTACTACGGTAAATATGTTTTAGGTGAAAAGGCCCTCATTGACCTGGACTGTAAATCACTCATGAACTCACTCCCTCACTCAGTACCTCACTGATTCTCGATAACAGCAGAAAGAGTGGCCATTAGAATTCAAAATCGCCCAAAACTAACCAATAAAGCAAGGTCATTGGCATAACACACAGAAAAAGGATCTCCTTTTTTTCTTTTTTTTTCTTACCTTTTGTACTGTATTTTGCATTCTGTGAAAGACCTGTTTGGTCAAACCCCAGGTTGTCCTCAGAAATCTGTTTATTTTTCCTTGAACCAGCTCCTTAGGAGAAATAAACCTTCTGGAGAATCTAAGTCCATGTTCGGTAAACAGATCCAAAGCAAATTCAGTTTTCCTGCCGTTTACGTGCTTCGTTTTCTGTAGCCCACCTGCATCTTCTCATGTCTTCTTCCTAAACTTCCCAAACATGCAGGAAGCCAGCTGTCAGCACAAATGTCCTATAGTTAAATGCAAGCAGGACTATACATACTATAATACAATTTAAAATTGAGCAATATAACATTTTTGGGGGAGCACAAGCCACTAGCACCAACATATTAGGACACAGAATTAAACCGTAATTTCTTGAACCTAAATTTAAATGCTAACGTCAGCTAGTATTTGTGTATATTCTCTTTTTTTTTTTAATCATGTATAAGACCACAAATACAAAAGGGACATATATAAAGTAATCAATTAATTATTTTATTAGATAGATAGATAGATAGATAGATAGATAGATAGATAGATAGATAGATAGATAGATAGATAGATAGATAGATAGATAGATAGATAGATAGATAGATAGATAGATTGATTTGAAAAACATGGCCAGCTCTGTATGGAGGTCTCACTATTCAAAGCATGAACTTATTTATTCAGAGATTACTGGGCAATTTGTTTCGTGTGAGTTACTCTTTGTAAGAAAATGTGCAAATTCAAATATTTTATAATAATTTTAGTAGTGGCATAGAAGACTTATTGCTGAGGATTTATTACGATTGAACTGTGGATTAACCCTAATCTCTTTTCCTATAGGACATGTTTCACTTTAGGCTTACATTATCTGGGTAAACAAAGAAACCTTGCTTTGTGAAACACATGTATTGCATCAATAACACTGTATCCTAACATCCCTTAACAGATGCACCCAAATTCCAGACGAACCACACCATCTTTTTCTCATGGGAAGGGAATCCGGTCAATATCAGCTGTGATGTCATGTCCAATCCTCCAGCGACCATGTTGTGGAGACGGGACAAACTGACCATTCCAGCAGAGGGCACAGCCAACATGCACGTACACAGCGCCCCTGGAAGGTCCCTGTTGGAGGTGTGGTCAAGTAGTCATTATTTTCATTCTTCACTTATCTTATAACCACGATCTTGAACTGGATAAGCAGTTACAGACAATGAATGAATGAAAGAAATTATCTTATATACATTCTATAAATTGTGTTTTTTTCAGGCCATTTGTGCAGCACATTACACATGAAATATGTACAGTGCAGCTACACAATAGTGAGGCGTAAGGGCAGAATTCATAATAAACAATAAAATTATTTAATCATTTGGGAACGGAGGATACTACTTATAAAAGTTTTGCAAGTGGAAGTTTTGCATTCTTCCTTTAAACAAGGCTTCAGCTGCTTAGCATTGTTGTAATTGTCTTATTCTGCTCTTCCTGAAGCAACATAGAAGAAAGGTCTGGACTGCAGGTCAGCCAATACTTTGGCATAATGTGTTAAATGTTCATTTTTTACAGTAGCATACCAGTTTCTCATGTTTTTGTAGCATATACAGAGTTTTCAAGGTTTTTTTTTTTTTTTTTTTTTTTGCAGCATATGTCTCTCTAAGAACCTAATTTTCACCTCAACATTAGTGAAAACTTCTTACATTTGCAAAGCACCCATGCCATGGTCCCTGATGCATTCCCCATGAATTGAGAGACATAGACTTTTGGATGTGAATGTGGATGGTACCTTTCATCATTAGCACAAAAAAAATGTTTTATATGTCTTGAAAACATGCTGAAACATGGAACTCTTTTACTGCAGCACAACTTTCTACTGCCTTTTTGGACCATCTGATGTGTTGGCTTTCACCTTGTGTAATAGAGTTTTAGGTTGCATTTCTTGATGCAGTGGCAGACTCTGTTAAGTGACAATAGTTTTTGAAGCCCATGTGGGTATATTTATGAATGTAGTATGACAGTTTCTCATGCAATGCCATCTGAGGGCTCAAAGGTCACACACATTCAACATTGTAATACTACACCTACTATACCTACATGGGCTGTTATATATCCAGAAGCCCTGAACAATTTCACAATATTATAAATAGTGCATAATAAAATACCTCAATACTTCACAGCCTTGCAAGAAGAAACTAAAAGTTTAAAGTATTTGATAACTCTCTCATGACATTTGGCATAAAGTGATGAGCAACAAACTAATTTAGCAAAGGCTGAGCCTTTGGTGAGTGCTACTTTGATCTTATGCATTCACTTGTTTAGTTTGTAATTTTACAAAATAGTGTGACATCAATTTTTTATACATTTTTTACTCTTATTTTGTGCCCACCCCTTCAATGTCCCTGTTTGTATATATTGCAGACATTAAATTATATATTTCTTTACAAAAATAAATAAATAAATATAAATCAAGTTGGTCAGTGGAAACTTTGGAAATCTAGTCTTTGTACATTTCCCAGTTAAATAAGTCTTCAAGAGGAAAATATACTGATTTCTGGAAGTGTATGCATTTATTTCATGTTAATACAGTGAGCTGTAAAACAGGGAAAGAAATGCACAGCACTCTTCTACATATAATAAAATGCAATTCAATATTTAACAACAAAAGTATGTTTACTTTTTCTGCTTACCCAAAGCTCTTATATTCAACTTCTTTAAACATAGTCTCTGTAGGCATTTGACATTGATTTCAGTTGTGTACTCTGAGTCCACTCTTCTTTTGAAGTCAAGACACACTTTGTTCATGTCCCAGCACAACTATAGCTTCTGAGAAATCCAGTTAAACCCAACTGCTTTGACTTTGCTCTCATTGCTCCAGGTCACTCCCATGTCAGACCGGGATTTTGGCCGCTACAACTGTACGGCCAGGAATAACATTGGCATGCGCTTCCAAGAGTTCATCTTGGCTCAGGCAGGTGAGTGCTCTGCTACCTTCCACAACCTATAGGTCTCTATTGTCCAGCCTCTAGAGTCCCTGATCAGTTGTCATTTATTACAATAATTATCAGAGATTCAGAGCCTTCATAAAGTTAATCCTACATCTACAAACAAAAAAAGTGTATTTCAATAGTCCATTTGTCATGAAAACTTCACACAATGTAAAGAGGCCATTATGTTCACATTTAAATATATTTATGACAAAGAGGCTACTTTTTTAAAAAACAAAAAAATATATATGAGACATGCACTCATTTAAATATAAATAATTTGACCAAAAATAGAATGTTTACACCCTAATAACCAGTGAGTCCCGTATTCTCTGTAGACATAACTTGTATGATCATGATTTGTACACATTGGATCAGCTACATGAGAGTATAAATTCACCATACTCGCTGCCCACTATTGGCTAGAAGGATATAAAGCTCCAATTATTGTATCATGAAGCGCCGGAATTGTATTCTATGGAATGACTGAGCACCATCCACTGCTCCATGAGTTGGAGTGGTAGTTATAACCCAGAATGAATAATAACAACATTACACATTTTGTTTAACATTTATTTACATGGGCCGCATGGTGGCGCAGCAGGTAATGTCACTGTCTCACAGCTCCTGGGGCCTGGAGTTGTAGGTTTGAGTCCCACTCTGGGTGACTGTTTGTGAGGACTTTGGTGTGTTCTCCCCATGTCCGCGTGGGTTTCCACCTGGTGACTGTCTGTGAGGAGTTTGGTGTGTTCTCTCCTTGTCCGCGTGGGTTTACTCCGGGTGACTGTCTGTGAGGAGTGTGGTTTGTTCTCCCTATGTCTGCGTGGGTTTCCTCCATGTGCCCCATGGTCCAAAAACACACATTGGTAGGTGGATTGCTGACTCAAAAAAAAAAAAAAAAGTGACCATACATGTTAGTGTATGTCACCCTACAGGGTGTGTTCTGCCTTGCACCCAGTGATTCAGGGTTGGCTCTGGACCCACCGTGACCCTGAACTGGAAAATGTGATTACAGATAATGAATGAATGAATGTATTTATGTTCTAGTGTAGTACAGCTTGATGCTTATATTGATCCACATTCATGGCTATACCTCTTAAATATCATTCTACTTACATCTATATAATTGTCTCTTTTTTAATCTAAAAAAAATTGTAGTATTCTGCAGCATGCTAACTAGTCAATAAAATATGCCTGTAGCCAAATCAAATTTTTTCAATTGGTTCTCCTTGATACGGCAGGATACAAAATTTAAAAACAAGGAAGAGCTACCTACAGATTTTGATACACAGGGAGCATTTAAGGGACATATTGTAGGAAACTCATACCAGCCATTGGTATAGTGTAGAGGTTAACAGTATTAAACTTGACAAAATACTAAGGGTTTTGTCACTTCCCACTTCCCAGCTCAATCAGGAAATATGCTATACAAGTAATTTTGGGCAAGACCCCTGACACTACATTAGCCCACCTTGGTAACAAAACAGACATGTAAACACTGCAAATATATATGCTATTGACCTTTAAGTCTATATAATCTATAAATGGTAACAAACACTTAGGCCCACCCATTTTGGCTGAAGTGGTGAAAGTTTTACTGCAGTCTATAGCACAGTTACTGGTGTATACACTGTGGATTAGAGTGATTAAATGTTGTTCTCTTCCTGGCTGCCAGGAAACAACTGCATTGCTATGGCTTTTCGGACGATTTAGGTATCTGAAAAAGCCATTGAAATGTATTTTTACTGTGTCCTTGACCATTTCAGAGCTATTTAGCACATTTCAAATAACTAATTAGCACATTTCAACTACTTTTTGAGTACAACACACAACACAACCAGCCAATCAGAGCATAACATATTCATATTCATATACGGTTTCTATAAAAGGCAGACAGTTTGATTCAAACAAATAAATAGAGGTTGGGAATGTCTATAGAAAATATTGAATAAATCACACACACAATCAAATTCTCCCTGTTGGAACAAAACCTTGTATCTCCACAACAGCAACTGTATAGGAGAAGGACAACATTTTATTTCTGTTTTTCTGTGAAAGTTAAGGCAGACTTCACTTTTTCATTTTACAGCAATTCTACTAAGTGCTTTATCATGAAAGTTTAACACAATATATTGGACAACTGGTATTTTCAAATCATGAGGAAAAAAGAAATTTGTCTCAACAGCTTTTCTACGTCTGTTTGAAAAATATAATGCAAACCAATAATGTAAACTATGGTCTCCAATGGACTTATTATCCTTGAACACATATTCCAGTCATATACAGTATACACACTCACAAACAAACACACACAATAACACAGGCAGAGGGCACTGGGTGTACTTTCCTGGAGATTCACTCTCTCCCTGATAGCACATGAGCAGAGAGTGCATTAACATTCCAAAATAACACCTCCCAGTCCACTCCATCTGCCTCTGCCTCTCCTTTCTCTCTCTCTCTCTCTCACACACACACACACACACACACACATACACACACACACACAAACTCTCCCTCACTCACTCAGTACCTCTCTCCATCTCTGTCACACACACACACACACACACACACACACACACACTGTTACTCTCTCTCGTTTTCACTAACACCCATTTAATTTCTTTCTCCAACCACTCGCTCACTTACGATCTCTTTCTCCATCATTCGTCTGTGTCCCCCTCCCTTTTTTGCTCCTTCTCTCTTTCGCCCTGATCGAGGTGTGTGTTTGTAATTCAGCTCAGGATGTCTCTGCTGGGGAAAATGAAGGCAGAGATCCTGAAGGAGATGGTGACTGGCAGATAGATATGTGAAAGAAACCTCTTTCAATGCCTCTGTATTAGACAGGTTTACTACTATTACAGCTGCTTTAATAGGATAACATAACAAACGGGCTGAACAGTAACCAACCCATTTTTAAAGGTTTTTGTGGTCTTCAGTGCGTAAAAATAAAGTGGATAAGCAGGGAGCTAAAATACATGTTTTAAGAAATGAAAAGCAAACACTAGTAATTTTAGTTTTGTGAAAGGAACTTTACTCGCTTTATTCAACTGAAAGTGTTGCTTGTCATGAAATCCTTAAGGTTATTTGCCATTCCTGATACACTTCAGTACCCTTAATAGAGTCAGCATCAACAGACTTGAGGTGAACATCTATAAAACTCTGATATATCGTGCAGCTGTTTATGAGCCTGTCCTTTGGGTGTGTTTCAGACGTTCCCTCGAATCCCTATTCTGTTCGACTCAGCTCTGTGGCCCAGCGGACAGCCACAGTTACCTTCATGAAGCCAGACTCTCACGGAGGAGTTCCCATCGACCACTACCTGGTCAGATACAAAGACATTAGCGCCCACGACTGGAGGGACATGAAATCACAGGGAACAATGAGTAAGTGCAATATTTGTTGTGCAACTTGTCCAACTTTTAGGTGCACTCACTTTAGACAAATATTCAGTTGTGCACACACACACACACAGTATCTTCTCTGCAATAGCTGCAAATGTGTCTGTGTGGGTTTCCTCTGGGTGCTCTGGTTTCCTCCCACAGTCCAAAAACACACGTTGGTAGGTGGATTGGTGACTCAAAGTGTCCATAGGTGTGAGTGTGTGAGTGAATGTGTGTGTGTGTGTGTCATCCAGTGAAGGACTGAGGCCCCCTCCAGGGTGTATTCCCGCATTGCGCCCAATGATTCCAGGTAGGCTTTGGACCCACCATGACCCTGAACTGGATAAGGGTTACAGATAATGAATGAATGAATGAATGAATGAATGAATGAATGAATGAATGAATTGACAATGATGTGATCCGCCTGTGACCTCATTAATTCTCCTGTGACTAAATAGCATCAAATCTGCACAAAAATGCTCTACATGTACTGGAAACCTCTCCTCTGAAATGAGATGCTGTCACTGCAGCAAAGATTGGGAGATACTTTAAGTCTTTTATTTATATTTGCATCCCTCTGTGTGCTGGGGATGTGTATAAAACCCCTTGCTTTATTGATTATTAAATGAAAACATCACATAAACTCTAAACTCTAAAGTAAAGCCACTCTTCCCAGATTCCCTACTGTTTACAGATTGCTGTATTGTGTGGGATGTGACGTTATGACTGTTGTCCACTGAAATACAAAGCATCCCAGTATTAATGAATATCAATGTGTCAACAATGTGTTTTTACTAAAGACATGGAAACATACACAAAAGCAAGCTCTTTGTTTTAAAAAAGGCGGACATTGTCTGCAAAAATCCATTTATACTGGCATCCAAACAACATCTACACACAACTAGACTACAGACACAAATACACAAGCACTCATACCACACACTACCACAAAATTGTAATAATAATAATAATAATAATAATAATAATAATAATAATAACCCTGTGGTAGACTTGACCTTATGCTGGTCTGGTTTGGGTGTGGCTAAAATAGAACTCAAACTCTGAGAGTCTTCCCCAGTGCTGTTTGAGATTACAGCGTTTCGAGATCACAAATTGATTTTTTCTCCACAACACCCAGAAGGGTTTGCAGGAACTTAAAGGACAAATCGGACAGCCAGATAAGCAAGCTGGACTACTTGAAGGGCCCACAGCTAATATCCATAATGCTGAGAAAAGCTTGGGCTGGGGGGCATGATTGGGGAAGGCAGTAATTGGAAACCTTGCTCATGATAGAGGAAAGCAATAGGGACTTTGAAATAGGGACCTCCATCTATACTTATTTTATGTGTCTGGTACACTCACCCTCTTGCACTTTCTTCTCTCTCTCTCTCTCTCTCTCTCTCTCTCTCTCTCTGCTTGTTCTCTTCCCTCCCCCAGCGGTAGTGGTGCTCACTAACCTTGAGCCCAACACTACTTACGAGGTACGTGTGGCAGCAGTGAATGGAAAAGGCCAAGGCGAGTTCAGCCGTACAGAGAGCTTTCAGACACTGCCCATCCGTGAGTGTGTAACCTTCTATGGAGCGTCCAGCTACACAAAGTACTCCATGTCAAACACCCAATGCTACAAGATAGGGCTTGTCAAGAAGTCTCAAAATGTTGAGATACTATCTTAATAATAAGTCAATATAGAGAGATAGTATATCAATATATTGATTTAGCATCTCAAAACAATGAGCTAGTATCTCAAAATATTGAGATAGCAGCTTACATTTTAATGAAAAAAATTGCACCTTTATAAATTATTATTTTATGTGGCAGGAATGGGCTTCCATACCTAATAAAAGCAATCACCTTGGAACTGGATTTATCACTTTGCAGTATAAAAATGTTGCATTTATACCACTGACAAATAAAAAGATACGGTAACTTAGCCTAAATTGGTGAAATTATGTCTTTCCTAGTTGCCAGAGGTCAACCATTTATGTTAGATCAAAAAATTATAGTTTGAACAAGTTGATGATTACAAACCCACAAGTTTACAAGCATGTGAATGCATAATAAAAAGTTTCACTGCATTTATTTCTCATTGCCCCTGAATATTTCTGTAGCACTATAATCTGACACACTCATAAATGCAAGCAGCATTTCAATGTAAAGGGTCATTAAGAATGTTTGGTTTTAGGCCAGAATGTTAGTCCACCCCTTGTAAACTCTATATTGAGCTGCTGGTGTTTAAAACAGCATGGTGTGTTCCTCAGGAGAGCCCAGTCCTCCCTCAGTGCAGGGTCAAAGAGGTGTGGGGAAGGCGTACAGGCTCGGCCTGGTCAAACAGGACGATGGAGGAATGCCAATCCTGGAGTACATCGTAAAATACAAAACAGTGAGTCATGAGCTTTTATAGATTTCACAGCGCTCTGATTCAGATAGTCAGACTTTGTTCAATTCATTACTTAATGCAATGTCTCATTTAGCAAATGTGTGACCAAGGGCATGCCATTTTGCTTTGGTTTTAGTCAATGTGTGATGTCCTAGAAAAAAGAAAATGTGATTTTGCTTGTGGCTAAATTCTGCAACCTGTGTGTGAGTGGCAGCGCCTGCTGAGGATTAGAATGTGTAGAGAGAAGGTGTGTGTGTGTGTTTGTGTGTGTGAGTAAAACTCATCCTCCGGACACAGAACTAAGAGAAGAGCTGTCAGGAGGCTCCAACTTTCGGCCTCTTGTTTCCACACAGACGCAGATGAAGGCAGAAATGCAGAAAGGCCTGTTAATGCAGATGGGGGCAATTGGATTTTGCTGATTCGCTTTTTTTCTGTGAATGTGTCAGGAGACTTGCGAGCTATGTATATATGCTTTGAAGTGTTTAGTCTGCAGTTGGATTGCTGCAGGTGGGAGGGCGGAAGGGAGGGATGTGTGCATGCATGTGTGTGTGTGTGTGTGTGTTTATATATGCTGTATCATCTGCACAGCACTCTGCTATTCTCCAATTAGTCTCCAAAAGGTGAGCACTTCCTCTCTGTCAGTCATTTAAGTGATGTTGAAGTAGCTGTCATTTTCATTCATCTACATATAACACATCATCTGTCAGCAGTTATTTATCTGATCCTTCTCAGCCCGCTCCATATCACTCCCCGCTGCAGTGGGGCAATCTATCAAACGAGAGAATATGCAGGCTTAATTGGGCTAATATGGAAATGGGAAAACTGTATATAGCTGTGAACATTTGAGAGCAAGAACTGCAGACTGTGTATTTCTGATGCGCTGGTGTTTAGAGCTGTGTTTAGAGTTACAAACAAGGAGGCACAAATTGCTGTGAGAGGCAGAAAATGTTAAGACAGTCAAGTCAGATGGGTTATTTTTGTTATGAAGTACCTTGCAGAAGTCAAAGATCACCTGAAAATGATTTTATTTACAGTCAGAATGGCCATTAAGCATAGGTTATTCATATTTTAGTAGAGGAGATTATATGATAATTTACTTAAGGGAAGAGGCATAAGGAAAGAGAACGCCAGAGGAAAATACAGTAGTTTCCAAAACTGGAGGCTTAAAAGCAGTTGAGATAGAGAAACTGGGACTCAAAACAAGCACGGAGGACCTAACATTCCGCAAAACTGTCATAGACACACATTAACATTAATGAATGATTTTAAACTGAAATGTAACATGCAGAAAATGCAACCAACTTCTAAGTCTCGCTTATGGCGCTTTTCTACTGCATAGAACCTACACAACTCTACTCGACTCTGCACAGCTCTTTTGCTTTTCCATGGGTAAAATGTGGTACCTGGTCCCTGGAACCGGGTAGGTTTTTGGTCCCAGCTCCCTTTGGGTTCCAACCGTGCCGAGTAGGTACTAAATGTTGACATGTAAACACTGACTGGTCAGAGCCATGTCAATCACCACGAAATGCAGAGCTCAGTTAAATCCAGCCCAAACTTGCTGCTTGTAAAATCTCTTAAATTACAGCAGCTTTCACATTTCTTTTTATCAGACTCACAACAGCAGCTTGTAACTTTATCTCGAAGCATTTTGAAAAGGTTTAAATGCTCCTTTGGCCGGTGGCTGATGAAAATGTCCAGTGCAAGCTGAATGTGAACAAGTAAAACTGATCTGTGAGAACTGGGGCATGGAGAAGTGTTTAGTCCAAAAAACAAAACCAACAGGTAAACTCATGATGAGTAAACAGCGCCTGAATTTTCCGCTGCCATTTTTGTGGTTTTTGAAAAGCGAGCGATTCCTGTTAGAGACAGGGTTTTGCAACATCACGGGGTCATTTCGTGGGAGAGCCCTGCCTGTGGAGTCAAATCAATTAGAACCGGACTCATGTGGTGGAAAAGCGACATTAAAAACTGGCTAAACTACTCAGAAATGGCATAGTAGTTTTCATAAGTCTGTACAGGTATATTCTAATGATATATTATGCCATTATATTATGGTTTTCTGCTTTTTCTGGAAGCTGTAAAAATAGTATCTTGTATTTAATGGTCTGTATTACTTAAATAAACACACTTTTCAATATTACTTGTGCAACTCCTTGTCCCAAACCTTGCATCTCGCTGTGTATGTACACTGAACATACACCATCAATACCTAGCTCTTTGTTGCCTCCAGAACCACTCTAACCATTACTGCAATGTTATCAGATATGTGTTCAGCCATTTCTAATGGGACTCGTAAAATATTCCCCATTAGAAACTACAGAAATCATATAAGAGCATTGAGTAAATGCAGAATATTGAACAGTTGGGAGTGGGCAGAGCGTGGGTTGAAAGCTTATTTTGGCTGATGTATGAGATGAATCACTAGACGTATTTATCTATACCAGTGCTCTGAGGTCTCAACTCTGTGACCATTGATCTGGGTTAAACATTACTTGCAAGATGTTTCTGAGTAAGAACATCACATCTGCTTGAGAAGTTTTGATGTTCAGAATTGCTTGTGTTTTTAGCAACTGAGGCTTTTTGAGGTCTGGGTTTGACAGCTGACCTGACTTTCAATCACTGTTTCACAGCTTCTACCATTTCTACTCTTTCACATGGTCAACACTGCTGCCCAAGAATGATGCTGCTGTTTGTTTAAAGGGTTTATGGCACCATAGAGTCTTAATACTTGAAATACTGGTATTGCTATAACAAGAGAGCAGTTCATGTGCTTAGCTCACAGCTTCAACTTAATGCTAGTTATGGCACTCGTGAGAAATATATGGTTCTCAAGCAATGGGTTCAGATAGTCTGATAGAGGTTGATATATTTTTAATGAGCCTGCAATTAGGAAGGGAAGCCAGTTTAGGTTGGTAGGCTTAAGTTGCTCGCATTGGTTACAAGCACAGAAAGAGTGACTTTTCATAATGTGCCCCCTTTGGATTTGGTTTCAGGTTTTGTTTCATAGAATCTGTTGCCTTCAATTTTGTATTAGATACATTTGATTCTTCATTTTGATTTAATTTTTGTCAGATTTTCTATCTATCTATCTATTCATTAGGTCCATTTTGAATTGTTGTACATGTGTGTTTACTAATCACTAAACACTAGAGACCATCTCACTCTGTCTCATTTACTGCTCTCTCTCTCAGCTTCAGGTTCAGATTCAAACAGTTTTGTTGGCGTGACAGTTATCAGAACAATTTAGCTAAAGAATTACTACAATAAACAATAACAACAAAATACAAAGGAAAAAATAAAAGCAGCAAATAATTAATAAATAAGTGACAACAGTAGTGAATAAAAATAGTAATTAAATTAGATGTTTTGGAAACATTTACAGAAATGTAAATACAAACCGGATTCCAAAAAAGTTGGGACACTAAACAAATTGTGAATAAAAACTGAATGCAATGATGTGGAGATGGCAAATGTCAGTATTTTATTCGTAATAGAACATAGATGACAGATCAAAAGTTTAATCTGAGTAAATGTAACATTTTAAAGGAAAAATATGTTGATTTAGTAGCAATAAGTGGCTGGAAAAGAAAATTGGGCATATAACGAACAGCTGGAAGACCAATTACCACTAATTAGGTCAATTGACAACATGATTGGGTATAAAAAGAGCTTCTCAGAGTGTCAGTGTCTCTCTGAAGCCAAGATGGTAAGAGGATCACCAAATCCACCATTGATGCGCAGAATGGTGTTACCCAGTGTAAAATAAACAAATAAAGAATCTATGGGGTTGCATGAGTGCTTGTGGCATGGGCAGCTTGCATGTCTGGAAAGGCACCATTAATGCAGAGAACTATGTTCAGGTTCTAGAACAACATATGCTCCCATCTAAACGTCATCTCTTTCAGGGAAGACCCTGCATTTTTCAACAAGATAATGCCAGACCACATTCTACAGCAATCACAACATCATGGCTTCGTAGGTGAAGGATCCGGGTACTGAAATGGCCAGCCTGCAGTCCAGATCTTTCACCTATAGAGAACATTTGCCGCATAATAAAGAGGAAGGTGCGACAAAGAAGGCCCAAGACGATTGAACAGTTAGAGGCCTGTATTAGACATGAATGGGAGAGCATTCTTATTTCTAAACTTGAGAAACTGGTGAAGCTGTTTGAGAAGCTGTGATCTGTGTTCTATTCTGAATAAAATATTAGATGTTGGCACCTCCACATCATTGCATTCAGTTTTTATTCACAATTTGTTTAGTGTCCCAACTTTTTTGGAATCCGGTTTGTATATAAGCTTTATGTGTCCCTTTATAGTATATGCATCCTTATTTATAGTGTCTGTTGTAAGTAGTGAGAGGTGGGGTGTGGTGAGGTGTCTCTCAGGTGGTAACAGTCTCTCTTTTTCTCTGTCTCTCTTCACCCTCCCTTTTTCTCATTTCATTTCCTACATCTACGTCATCATCACACCTATCTCTGCCTTTTCATCTGTATTTCTTCTGTCTCCCTTTCTTTTTTTCATTCTCTCTCTCTCTCTCTCTCTCTCTCTCTCTCATTTTGTGTACCCCTTAAAAATCTACATCGGCATAATCATCAAACTCATCCCTCGGTCTCACTCTACCTTTCTCTCTTTTCTATTTTCTTCCTCCCTTTATCCCCCTTTCTCCATCTCCACCCATTTCCCACTTCCTCTCTCTGTCTCTTGCTCATATTTTATGTGTCACTCATAAGGACTATCTTCATCACCATAATCTCTCTCTCTCTCTCTCTCTCTCTCTCTCTCTCTCTCTCTCTCTCTCTCTCTCTCTCTCTCTCTCTCTCTCTCTCTCTGATGTGTGTGTACATGTTGAGGTAAGAACAGGGGAAATGGAGATGTCACACTCTGAAGAGACAGAGTGCCTGAGGCCTGTCAGCCGTGTGAAATGCATATTCAACCGTTTAGCTTTTAAAGAGCTCTGGCAGTCTGAAAATGTCAAAATATGAAAGGGATGAGTTTCCAGAAGAACAGTGTGGAGGCTGGAGTTTAGTTTCTGTATATTTTGTGGGGGTTTAGTGGCAGTACAGCCAGTAGTAAAGCATAAACATACACTTGCAGACCCTTACGCACTTAGACACACACACATACACACACACACACACACAGAAACACACTCACACACACGTATATGCATTCTCTCTGGACAAGCAGACAAAGGGAATGGGAATGTTTTGAAATCTTTCGGCTGTAAGAGTGCGTGGGGAAAGTTTGTGGATTTCAGACGAGAGGAGAGCTTCTGTCTAAAGAAAGAACAGATGGCTGCTGGAAGCTGTCTCTTTCATCTGCATTTCCATTATTCCTCCTCTGTTTCTATGACAATCTTAAATGATTTATCTGAAGCAAAGAACTGTGGTGAGGCACTTTTTTAATGTTGATTTTCCTATGTATGAAAAAAAACAAAAAGTTATAATTTTTTAATTCTCTTGTACATTTATTTATATAACAGATCACTCAAGAACTTTGGTAAGAATCAGTTGCGGTTTTATAAAATGCAAATCATGAATTATGTCAAGAAACAGAAGGAATCCAACACCAGGAATTGAGTCCAACTATATAACCAAACCTTAAGCAACAATCTAAAGTTCAGAGCCATAACTCAAAAACCAGAAAGACAGTACAAAAATAGACCACTCTGTATTTCATACAGAGATCAAACAATACTTCGCAGCCATGTGGACAATACAGAGGACTTAAAGGAACAGTAGGAATGACTTTTTTGTTAAAGTTACACACATTTAGAATCCGATGCCTATAACACTCTCCCAAAAAGGTGAGAAAGAGGCATGTTTACCACTGTTACATCAACTTTATATTTAAATATTTAATGTTAAAATCTAGCAAGTAGAATATATGCCCGTTCTTCAAGACTTCAATGCTTCAGCCGCTCAACAGCCCATGGACACCTTCGTACGATTCTCCTCTTTGTAACACCACAGGAGCCATATCTGGGCTGTAGACCAGCCAGTACAGTGACACTATGTGTTAAATGTTAATGTTTGCTAAATATATTCCTGAGACCATGTATCTATATTTTTAACAGTAGCATGACAGTTTCTCATGCAATGCAATCTGAGGGCTTGAAGGTCATCAGTGTTTTCCGACCTTGCCCTTCACAGACGTGGATAGATCAGTTGAGACATTTTAAATCAAATGTTTCACTTTTTACAGTGTACCTTGTCAAAAATGTTCCTCTTAATCTAAATAAGTCTGCAGAAACATGCACTGTTTTCTACAGAAACAAAAGTTTAAAGACAAATACTAGAAGAGGCAATTCCTTTGAAGGAAGCAATAACCAACTTTAATTAATGTATTTTCCCCAAAGTTGAGGCAGCAATATTAAAAACAGGTTGATAGAATACAATTGTTCAGCTGTAGTTGGTACAAGGTCTTCTTCGTTATGTTGGTGGGTCAAGGCTGTAATGGTAATATGACATGTTCACTAAAGTCTGACGTGAAAACTCATGACATCATTTCACATCTGTCATTAAATGTTTATAGAAAAGTACAACAGTGTTACATAGTAGAGTTCATGTATAATGTTTCTAAGTAGCTCATAGGCATTTCCTTTGGTAAACATAATTTGCCCTGTAATACTGTACCTGTCTGAGCAGTAGTTGTGCATTTTCTGTGTATGCAGGACAAAGAGGAACAGTGGATGACCAAGCTGGTTCCTGGTGTGAATGATTTTGTCCTACTGCAGCCTCTCCAGTGGAACACGCAGTATGAAGTGGAGATCACCGCCCGGAATGTCAAAGGCCTTTCTGAGCCCACCTTTGTCAAGTTCTCCATGCCACAGAAACCTGATATTACAGGTACACGCACCTCCTCAATACCTGGTACTCAACAAAAAGACACATAGCTTCCTCTATCTAGTCTTGCACAACTGAAGAGCTCAACAATGGCAGCAAAGTCTCACCTACTCACACTTGAAAATATCCTATAGACCCTGCATGATATTCAGAGGCATAGGCAGCCAGAAAGCTTGCATTCTAATTACATACAAGGTTGTAGCTCAATGTATATTCCACCCACCATTCATTTTTCTCATACTTAGCCAGGCACCCACTTCATCACGCTCAAACATACAGCCCACTAATGCGTTGCTGCCACTAGATAATGACCCTTTCGTGCTTTAAAATATTCCAGTCATTTAGCCTCAAGAGCTTGGCAAAGGCCACAAGCCAGTCAGAAGCTCTGTATGACAGACGACTGATTCTCTGTGGCCCAGCCATTGGCCAGGTGTGAGTTTTGTCAGTGAAAGGTGAATAATTTGATGTTGAATGAGGGAAAAGTGGCAGCTGCACTAGGAAACTTCGCACTTGTCATTAACACAGAAAACAAATTTTGCCTCTTTTCAAATTACTGGCCAATTAATGTATGAAGCTTAGCTATTAGAGATCAGTTGATTGTGTGTTCATTCTCATTGTACATTCGTGCTATGGCCAGTGACCCATGGACAAGGATGGCTTTTCATTAGTTGGACACTAGCAAGGTGGAGTTCATCATTTCTTCTCAATTCATTATACTCAAATACACCATATACATTAATGTGTGAAGAGCAGTCTTATGCACAGCTTCAGCTTGTTTTACTGAGAAATTATTTATTCGAATGTAGAGTACTGTGGAAATGTAGTGCTTTTATAATTTCAACATTTTTAATATTTAGTTTATCCTCAGTTTGCTAAAATTCAGTCAGTGTAGTGAGTTATAATTCCTGCCTCTTATGAGTCAGTGGTTCTAATTAAGTCAGTGGTTCCCAAACTTTTTAGACCAAGTACCACCCATTATCAAACCAAACCTCCAAGTACCACCTATGAGTCTTACCACAGAAACATGCCTGGTTCTTCTTCTGTTCTGGGGAAATTTTGCTAGAATTATTGCATGTTTTTGTTGCGTTTATTTACTTTTTTTTTTTTTTTTTTTTGCATGCTTTACACAAATGCATTCTACAATTATTACTAAAAATTATAGATAGAATGTTTTAAACACAAATATACATTTTTGAACATAACATTTATGGGACTTTGGAAATAAAAAAGAGACTTTGTCAATTTAATATCAGTTATGTGCTTTAAAATGCTATATGTCAAACCAGCGTGGCGCTTGGAGCAGGTGCACACAGCAACTCTCTGCCCTTTTATCAGTAGGTGAAGGAGGTGCGGCACTGTATAAAACAGTTAATTTACGTCTATAATGATGCGAAGAATGGCCACATTGTTTTCCTTCAGCTGAACATTTTCTTCTATTTTGTCGTCACATGTACAGAATTCTCACTTTGTTTCTCTCTATTTTTTCCTCTGGATTTAGTCCTTTGGGCTCAGGAGTATTTTGCGGGCTTGGTCTCTGCTTGTTTTGTGTCTGTCCTTCACTTTTGTCCAGTAAGCAGCTTAAACTGGGCTGTCTTTACACAGATTTCTTTAAAAAATGGTGGATCCCATTCCGTCCCTGGGAATAAAGTTGTGGAATGCTGTCCCCCTGTTCCCTTACAGACAAAATCCACTACGTTGTATGTGTAGCACATTGTATTTTTTAACACAAACTAATTTATTCGGGATATAATTAAGTAAACATTATGTAATATATACATGAAAACTTTAGATTCTTTTTGATTAAATTCCTTAATTAAGTAGTGCATTTTTGGCATACCACCTCTTGTTGCTTCACAGTCTGAGAATCACAAATCTAATCCCAAACAATTATAAAGATTTTAAAGTCTAGGGTGACTAAGGGGGTATACCACAATGAAGGATTTCTCAGTTTATCCAGATAACTTAAGCCCAAATTCAAACCTGTACAACAGGAACAGAGCTGTGGGATATTCCTCTGGGACAGTCTTCAGTTCTTGTCTGTTCTCATACATATTTTGTTTTAGTACTAACTTCTTGATAGCTCCACATCCTTTCAGACCCATATTATCAGTGTTTCCTTTTGCAGAGGAAGAGTAAACAAAAGCACATTTGAATTTTTCAGATCTGAAATAATACCAGAGATTGATTCCTATGTTTCCAAGATGAAAGCTACGGTGACCTTACAGTTTGGGTGGTCTGCAATGCCTTGCTAAGAGTCTTGTTAATAGTCCTGCTTCTCTTTATATTTGGGTAATTTGGAACTACATTTTTCCCCTTTGATATTCAGTTTCAGTATAATAACAATCAACAAGAATATAAACACTTCAGAAATATCTCCTGAAGAATTAATAACTTGTACTTAATGACTGAGTAAATGAAGTCTGACATTTGCTGTCTCGTATTTCAGTAGATGGCCCTGAAGATCCCTGAATTATTTCATGATGGAAGTGTAAGTGTAAGAAAAGAAGCGTTTGAGACCAAATTGAAGAACAACAGAGTTAAAGCCTTTGTGCAATGGCTGCTGTTGCTTGGAGACTCTAATGAAAGGCATTTGGGATCATTACTAAAAATGTAATGTTGTTCCACTCTGCTGAAAGCGCTTTGGCTGATGGGCCGGGAGGGCAGACTGAGCATCTTAATACAGTGAGTCACCTGCCAAGCTCAGAGGCGGCTACAGAGAAACCTCCTAATCACAAACAGTGAACAGTGATAAGCATAGCTGGAAGTCAGTGTGAATACTGTGTGTGAGTGTGTGTGTGTGTGGGGGGGGTTGATTTCCATTATTAATCAAGTATATTTTCTCCCACTCCCTGTCCCTCACTCTCTCATTCCCCCTCCTTTATTTCCTCATTCCCCAATCATATCCCTCCATACCTGCCTCCACGTTCTCTTATTTATAATTCTATTGTGCTGGATCACTCTAACCAATTCTGCACTCCTATTCCCACCTAATGCATAATGTAACACATTTGGGGCCACATCATGAAAAAAAATGCTGGGCTCTTTGTTCTGCATTGAACTGCCACTAAACTCTATTTTCCTGGCTTCTGAAATCCCCCTGTTTAAAAATGAAATTCATTAACACATTGATTCCAAACCTGGTTCAATTGGATATGGCTTCCTACTACTGTTTCCATGTATCCAATTCACTTTCTTCCTAATTCATTCTACATTTTCAATGTGTGTCTTGCTTTACTTTGTATTTTAAACTATGTGTGTCATTTGCATGCATCATTTTCCATTCCACAACTGGTGCGTCATGTCCTTGTGTTTAATCATGAATCCTGCTGTAATCCTTCATTTCGGGTTGTCGTCTGCTTCCTCCCTCTTCCTTCCTCCTGCCACCCTCCCCTCCCCTCCCCTCCTTTCCACCACTCCATTGCAGATCAGTGTTGTGAGCCCACTGCAACTGGACATGGACACTCCCCTCTACACCCCATCCAAGCCGTGGCACTCATCGGAGCTACGCTTTCATTCGTCCTGCATTTGTGTGTGTGTTGATGTCACTCCATCACATCCACTTAGCCTGGGAACAGGCCCAAAGACTGAAACAGGGAGTTCATACATACCCCCTCCCACAAACACACACACCCACACACACCCAACCACCTTCTACCCACATCACAAATGAGCTTCTCCCCCAGGACCAGCTTACTGACTTTTAGCTATGCCACCTGTCAGTCTCCAGTAGATTTCCCCCTTGAGCCCATCATCCCTGATAGTACTGAACTGACCTGCACTGCCTTAGAGTCCATCATTCTTCTCACTCTACCTCCTACACCTAGACACTTCTGTATGAAGGTGAAGAGGTTTTATTTTTATCATTATTATATTTTATTTATTATTTTATTTTATTTAATTTTTTTTACTGGGCGGTGCCATAGAAGAATGACTTTTAGTTCCCTAAAGAACTTTCAGTTGGATACACCAGTTTCCAGCCTATTCCCTCTGTGTCATATTTGCGGCTCATGTACAATTATTTATTTTAATGAAATAACAGAAGATCTATTGACTGAAACCTTCTCCCAATTCATTTCTTCTACCTAGATTTATTCCCAATTTGGTCATGTCCATTTCCACCCAGAAGTAAAGACCCTGTCTCACAATGCTACCAAGCTAGGATGATGAAAGCTAGGCTCCTCTGTATAGACAACAGTCCTTTTTTTATTTTTAAGAAAAGTGTTTCAAAGCATAATAACACCCTTCTGGCCAAAACAACAGTATCCTACGAGTTTCTACAGTGTCGCACCTAATGGAATATATAAATGTGCGCACCTAATGGAAGTATGTTAAGTCAGTGAGTTTTCTGTTCTATTAATAAGTACAGAAACTGTATACTTAAAGTGTGTACACACCACCTTATACACACTCTCAGAAAACTCTTGTCACTGGAGTGGTACTGTTTAAGGTACCTTTTTAAGAAATATAACCATGTCATATTCTATTGCACTTATTTCATTTAACATTTTTAAGGCACCTCTAATGAAAGGTTTATACATTGTTAACAAGTTAGCGTGAAGTTGTTTATATGCTAAAGGACATATCATGAGTGAAATGAGCAGTCAACAACTTCACAGCATTTCTCCTTAGAAACAACAGTGTGTCAAATATGGTTTTAACATGGCAATTAACCTAAGGACCCGATCATGTCTGTCCCGATCAACTACAGGGTCAGGGTTTCAAGCTGCAGGTGGGTAGAGTAGGAATAAGTATATGCAGAGGTGGGGATTAATTGCATATTCTTAGTTTGCTTGTACTGAATGGAGTTGAAAGTGTAGATTGATATCTACACAACTTTGAATGCATTAGCAATTCTGATGAACAGAGATGAGTCTTCTGCCTTTAATTGATGACTGAGGTGGGACTTCAAACAGAAGGTTAGACAAAGTATGAAGCACTCTGATTGGGAAACAAGTGTAGGGCACCTTTGAAACTCGCTGAAACATATAAACAGACGTTATGCTTTGAGGGTACATTAATTTTTTGTGCATAAGCGGTTACAGACAATGAATTAATTAATTTAGTGGAAAACATTTACCTGTACCTTCCTTTTCAGAGAGTATATGGATGTGGCAGATAGCAATGAGGTTGAAAAATACTGAAATAGTCCACTGACAATTATTTGAGGAATCTAAAACTAGTCCTTCTATGGCTTTTGAGCACCAGTGTCAGAGTGTTACAATAAGTCTCCCACTGTATTAAAAAGCCCAAATTGTAAATGCTTTGTCTGTAAATGCAATATTACCTCTAGCCTCAGGCTACATACTGTTGTGTGATGAACTCTTGTGCTGAAGCACACAGAGATACAGATTGGAGGACTCTGGAACTACCTGACATTCCCACCATGGCTGTTTATACACATCGGCTTAGTTTGTTTACTCTTTTGTATTTTTTTTTAGTGTGGAAAATGCCAGCAGTTGTATCGCTTGAGTGAGTGCATTTAATGATGCTGCAGATTCCCGCACGCACACACAGATAGAAAACAGCACTCATTAAACAGAGTCAAGTAGGATTTCAAGTACAACTGACTTTTACGCACTGGTCTCATAAGTCACACAGGGCCCTTTTCTTTCTGCCCTTAATAAGTTTTACATTAACCAGGGTCTTTGCCTTTTATAATAACCAAACCTAATGTTGTACAAATTGGTTTTCATTCTCTGTGCATAGCATTAGCTGGGGGACATGAGGTGTTTTGCGCTGATGAGAAATACAAGAAGAATTTACCCAGGAATTACCCACTTTCTTCTGGATGAGAAACATTTGTCTGCATTACGCTTAATCAAATATGTCTCTGAATAGAGGATATAATGCTGTAGGAACAGGGGAATAAACTAAACATCATTTCTTACACATATTTCATTGACATTAACTGTGCATCTGTTTGTCTGTAAAGCAGTGTACATGGACTATTTTCTAGCTTGATATCATGTTGATTCTGTTGTATTTACTGCAGTTTTCCAACAATGCAGATCTGCAAACTGATCAACACAATTTGAAGGACCATTAAGTTTTAATAGTCAATAGAATTTAGCTTATTTATTGCTCACAATAAAGACTGTAATTGTGTTCTAAATGTGTTTATTTTGCTGAATGGAAGCAAAAAGTCATCTTTGGAGTGATGCCAATTAACAGCTTTAAAAATATACTAAAGAACATTCCAGAAGCTCTTAAAGAGTCATTTTAGTAAATGGGATGTTGAGTGAGATTACCTTCAGAATAAAGCAAGCCTCTTTATTTTAAGAAACACATATTAGGAATTCATGAAGGCCTTGTTCTTTCTTCCATTAACTCTCGATTAATACTTATCAATTGTTTGATTTCTGTTCATTAAGCTTTATTTATGACCTGTATTATTACATAATTGATCTCCAAGGTAAAATCTATTACTGGTTTAAATAATGCAGTAATAAAATATATTTTTTGTTTTATTAATGCACAACAGACACTTAATTACAACAAGGTTTTAGAAAAAGAAGCCTGGAGAAATAATCTACATTTGCATTTGCATTATGCATGTGGCAGACCAATTTATTGAGAACAACATGCACAAATGTTTTGTCATTCACACAGAGAACACCTCACCAATACAGTACAATTTAAATGAGATATCACAAGAAACACGAATCAGTGCTAAACCTTAAAGAGAGAAATACAAATAAACATAAGCAATAAACAACAATATCAGCTGATACATGTGTAAGAGGAACAAAGCACAATTCAAAACATTTCAAAACACTGACATCTGGAAGCCAGGATATTTGATGCTTGTCTCTTGCACAAATTTAAGCTGGTGGTTCAAGCCAAGATATAGGTAATTGAAGCTTGAATCATACAAGACACAGGTGAGGTAATGACTATTGCCATCTTATCTGGAAAGGTTACAACATTCTTGGATTATATGGCCAAGAACCAGGGTTTTAAATGATGAGTGTCTTCTTGAATTTTTTTCATTTGAGATAATCAAAGTTTAATAAGGGTTTAAAGCATCAAGGCTTGTTCCATTTTCTAAACACAGTCTTGGTCCTGGTGATCATTCATTCTTTTTAACCCCATGGCAAATAAACTCTACAAATTTAGAACCTATAGAAATCAATTATACACCAGAGTATGCTTCTTAAAATGATACCTACCTTAAGGTTCTACACTAATTAAAAGGTTTTTTGACTTTTCTACTCTAACTTTAAATGTAATTCAAAAAGTATCCTGAGAGATTTATTTTAAAGAGTGGAGATTAGGAACTGTAGGTTTGGTGTGCTGACTGAAGACATTAAGTACAAAAGGTTTTTCTTTTTTTATTCTCAACATCATTAGATGTCAGAATTAAGCTTGCACAAATAAAGTGTCAATGCACTGACAGCCACTGCAGTGTTGAATTAATGAAGCTTAAGAAATGAAGTCTTTTCCACTCTTTTCAGATTAGCCATTCATTTAAATTCAGACTTTACAAAGAAAAGTATAGCTCTGTATTCTACATACATCTCATTAGCTGCTCAGCACTGAGACTTAACCTTAAAATTCAGCATTTATTTTATTAATACCATCATTTCAACCATTTCTTATGAGAGGGCAAGTTCGTAGACAATGATTCAGTTTTAAGCTTAGACTGGAGTTTTTTACCCATACAAGCATTAGCATTTTAAATGGGTGGTTTTCTATGCATATATGAATAAGTCCGCTGAACTCTAAACCCATCTTGATTCCAAAATGCCCCAAAAATGAAACAAAGCCAGACTACTTTTAGAAGAATGGTGAGCCTTTGGTTCATTTTATTGTCCAGTTGATATGTACATAGCCAAAAAAACTCAGCCTTCCAGTACTTAGCTACAAAAGCCAATTTAAAGTTACCTATAGGTTCATAAGAGCTTGTGAAGAAACAGCAGCACTGGCATAATAAATATTGTATGGTTATTAATAGGCAGGTAGCAGGTTTTCCAATATACTGACTTGTTAATAGTTGACTAACATTTAGTGTAACACATGAGGGGGTGTAAGACAACATTTCAGTAAATAACACAAAGAGGGGAAATGGGCATTAAATAAAACAATATTAAAACAAAAATAAATAAATTAATTAATTATAAAATCTCAAACCTCCCTGAACATGAGGAGGAAAACACCAGTGCTTCATGGGAGGCATAATGTCATATGCATGTCTTTACCCTTCTCCCTCTTCACTCAGCTGGTGCCACTCAACATTTGAGCATAAGGTATAATATTGTACATAATATTGTGCATTCAAACATGGCTCAGAGAGTCAGATCTGTTATGTGCTAAGCAAGAATCACACTACACATAACTCACAAACAGAGCCTGAATTCCTAACAACTTATGGTGTGAACATTAGTGGTCTGAGAATATAATACAGGGCCGGAAAGAGAACTAATTCCTATTTAAAGTTCACTTAAATTATGAAAATGAAAAGTACGGGTATCCATTTGAGGTGCACATTAATTACAATTACATAGCTTCTTAATACTGAGTTATCAGTTCACCCTGCTACAGCAAATAGACACAAATTCGTCTAACTTTCAGAAATGTAACTGTAATATTATGGTATAGGTATCTTCTCACCCTGCTTGAAAATCGTATTGCTTTAATGATATTGTGTGTGCGTTTGTGTGTGTGTTGGGGATGGTGGGTGAGTTCTTCAATTCTGAATGAAACTTAACTCTGCTAAAGAACAAAAAGTCTTTTTGTTGACTGTTCCAACTGGAATTGATTCCAGCGAATGAAATGGGCCTGTTGTTTTATTGCTGCCCATTACAACTGATCACAATGCTCATAAATAAGCTTTTCTTTTTCAGGGAAGGAAATCAAGTAAATCACCCCAACCAGGCAGTGTACAGCCATTCATCTTAAAGTTTGATGCAGCCAGTCATAAATCATTGAAGGTATTAGACGTTTTCAACAAAACTAAAGACAATGTTGTATTGAATTGAAGAAGAAGGGACTATGCAATTAATTTGGCCTTAAATAAGCCCCATATTACAGACATTTTTCCTCCAAATGACTTCAATATTTTATGAAAGCACAAGAAGCTGGGAAGGGTTAGATGACTATATTACCATCCTGCCACTGCTACAAGGTCTGTTTGGATTTGTATGGAATTAAAAGGCTCATTATAAGATTGTGGCGGCACGGTGGCGCAGCAGGTAGTGTCGCAGTCACACAGCTCCAGGGGCCTGGAGGTTGTGGGTTCGATTCCAGCTCCGGGTGACTGTCTGTGAGGAGTTGGTGTGTTCTCCCCGTGTCCGCGTGGGTTTCCTCCGGGTGCTCCGGTTTCCTCCCACAGTCCAAAAACACACGTTGGTAGGTGGATTGGCGACTCGAAAGTGTGAGTGAATGTGTGTGTGTCTGTGTTGCCCTGTGAAGGACTGGCGCCCCCTCCAGGGTGTATTCCCGCCTTGCGCCCAATGATTCCAGGTAGGCTCTGGACCCCCCGCGACCCTAAATTGGATAAGCGGTTACAGATAATGGATGGATTATAAGATTGTTTTACATAGAATGTGCCACATTAGATATGATGAAGTTTTTTTTTCATAGAATTACATTTGTTATATATATAAAATGTCTGCTATGCAAATGAATAACAGCAATAATTCACTTGGTTTATTTATTTATTTTAAATATTTTCACATTTATGCCACAATTTATCATTATTTAAAAAAAACAGGCTGCTTTGTTATACTTTAGAGCTGTTAAAGATGACATTCACGATAAAACAAAAACACTTTTTTATTAAATTCAGAAGATGCTTCCTCACCTCTTGCTGCACTCCATTCTGTTTTCTTGATTTAGACTGGGATAATGTATTTACAAAGCCCCAGTATCTGTAAATAAGTAAAAAAAAAACGAACTTTCTTGATCCAGAATGCTGGTTTCTTTCTTCTCTCCCCACTGTTAGAGGCAAGTTTTAAAGAGATAAAAATAATGCCTTAAATTCAAATCAAGCATAATTACTAGTTTAATGTGGAATTTTGCACATATTTCAAAACAGATTCAGAGGTGTGGTATGAAATGTTCAGCACTGTTAGCTGTGGTGGTGATAGGAGTCAAAATTCTAGGTCATCTCAGAAACTTCTTTGGAAGGTTATGAATAGGCTGACTATGTAAGACATTGTTTTATGTGCATTCTGATATTACGTGTTAATTTTTTGGCTTAATGTTAATAAGCCTAAATGTTTCTGTTAGAAGCTGATGGCTTGCAGCCACAAGAACATTTTTGAGGTCAGGTACTGCAACTGCTCCGAAGTGTCCCATTCTATAGGAATGATCATTCCTATACTTTGGAGATGATTAATATTATATATAATATTGTATAGTAATTAAAGTGTGCATGCATAATCGAATATCTGTTGCCTCAGTGGGTGTACCTTAAAATAGTTCAATTAGTTTAACGGGTGTTCACAAAACCTACAGCCATACATTGAACATTCAAATTGTGTATTTGAAGACACTTTTTAACATTGTCATTTCATAAAAATCTTGTCTTATCTTATCTCACATAGTAAGCTGTATTAAGGTTGTAGACCTAATAGCTAATGGTTCCTATCACCATCTCAGTAAAGAAATCTGAGTTGTAGCATTCCCTACAGTCATCCAATTCACATCAAATCACTCTGCAGGACTTCACTTACATCATTCTGCCAGCCTCAGAATGATGGAGAAATGTGTTCATATTCAAAGGCAATGTGTAGTTCCTGAGTGGTTAGATACTAAGATTTTCATGGAAATCCCATTGTGCTTTTGGTCTGCCAAAGTATTAATGCAAAGATGTCTGCCCACTTGCAGCCCACTGTTCATTAGGAAAGGCTTTCTCCAATGTTCATTCTTCAGCATAGACTCCAGGTGGTAGGTTATTATCATGAACTGATGCCTGATTGGTGTGGCTCTACATGCTCTTTGTTGGTTCTGAGCCATCAGCCCCACCCCTATGCAGGGCCATCTTGCCTGGAGATAATGGACATCTCAGTGACCATCGCTCTATTAAACTGCTAACGACTGTAGGGTCACCTCTGCTTGGAGAGCATAACATCTTAATGGGCGTCTGGGTCTTTAAAGCATCGTTATGGGGCTATGCCTCACTTGTGCCCTCGGCATGGGCAGTGCTTGGACAGCTGGTAGGGCAGTTTGAGAAGGCCAGGGCCATGGTATATGTGTAATGAGCAACATTTGAAATTGTGGCCTGGCTCCAGAAAAAACATCCTTCACGGGAGAGTAGAAGAAATATATTCAAGCTTTATTATTACTATGCATTAATAAGGCTTTTACCTCCATAATGCCTTATAACATCTGCAATATCTGTTCTTAAAGAAGCAAGAAGTCATTTTTACCACCAAACAGCCCCACATTTTTATACAAAGTACAGAAGCACTTCATAAAACAAAATCAGATTCTGTAATGCATTATACTGTAATATAATGTGTTCACTGTATGGCAGAATTTTAGTACCATCTGTAGTAATGCTTTTATTCACCTTGCTCCTGTGTTAGCTTTTTGTTACCATCTCTTATGTTAATGGGTCGGTTTTGACCCGTGTCTTAAATCAGTCATAAGATTAATCATTAATTAATTATCAACCAATTTGTTCTTACCTGTATTTTACCTTATTAGGCTTCCTTGTCCATGAAAGGATTGGTTTTAATTGTTCATTGTTGCAGACTGTAAACTGGACACTCTACAAAACACAAACTCTAAACTGACTGGGCCTTACATGTCTGGACATGTCTGTCTGTCCTTGTTTTGAAACAGGCAAAGATTGAAGCCCCTAACTGAAGCTCGAGTGGTTGTAGGAGGAGCTGGCTGTAGGCTGTTGGTGTATAGTGTGTTAATGCATCCAAATTTGGCTTGTTTTTGTTTTCTGATTTAAAATTATACCTGGGTCAAAATTGACCCTAAATAAAAAAAATATTATTTTGTTTATATGGAAGTTCCTGAAAAAGCCAAAAAGTATTAATGCAATAAACAAATTTATGGAGTACTTATATGCATGTAAAACCTAAAACAGGTCGGTCAAGACCCTAACACAAGAGGAACGTTAAACAGTTATATTGCATAGTGTCCATCAAAAAAATCAATACACTTGTCACCAAATTTCATGCAATTGTATAGGCTTATGTCATGCATTATAAAGTCTGTATGTTATTTAACACCTTATACTGTATGTGTGTTCATAAAATATAATTAATACAGGATTCAGATTTTTGGGTTTTTTTTAGGGACAGGTCATACATCATCAGTAGTGAACAGAATTTCTCACAATGAACATCGTTATTTTGCAGTGAGAGTTTTTGATTAATGTCTCAGAATGAGATGAATGGCTTGTTTTATGTTTATCCCAATTTGAAAGATTTTATTAAATTGTCCATATCATGAAAGCACTGTTTCTGCTCACCACCCAGTCTAAAAAGTCCATATATAGAAATGTCGATTCATAAACAGTCTGTATTGAATGCTTTGTTATTGTGATGGCTTTGTGCCACCTGTCAACGAGGCCAAAAGTGACCTAAAGGTGACCTAAAGAATTGCACTTAATACTGAAACATTTTTTGTTTGATCCTCAGACAGCACATTGTCCTCACGTCCTGTGTTAAATGTAGTGTCCAATCTTCATTGTGGTGTTGAGATGTGATGAAAGCACTTTACGTATTTCATGTTTTGCACGTTTCATGTGTTGAAAAACATCCATTTACACAACCTATACATACCTCCCCATTTATACTGTAGTTTTATGGAACGCTTCAGCTTGGATTGTGTTTTGAGTGTGGTACAATAGAGTTTATTTACTTATATCAGCCTTCTAGGCACAGCCTGTTAAATATTATGGAGTAAAGGGAGGTAGGAAAATGACGATGTGACAATAAATAATAACATATACTGAGATCGGCGGCACAGTGGTGCAGCAGGTAGTGTCGCAGTCACACAGTTCCAGTCCCTCTCCGGGTGACTGTGAGGAGTTTGGTGTGTTCTCCTCGTGTCTGCACAGCAAATTCTCTAGTGTTAAATCAACACTATTGGTGTTAACACTGAGAGTGTTAAATTATTAAACTAACAGTTTTTAATTTAACACTAATTTTATTGATTTAACATGGGTGAATTTGCTGTGTGTGTGGGTTTCCTCTGGGTGCTCCGTTTTCATCCCACAGTCCAAAAACACATGTTGGTAGGTGGATTGGCGACTGAAATGTGTCCATAGGTGCGAGTGTGTGAGTAAATGTATGAGTGTGTGGAGTCTGTGAAGGACTGGCGCCCCCTCCAGGGTGTGTTCCCGCCTTGCGTCCAATGATTCCAGGTAGGCTCTGGACCCAGTGCGACCCTGAACTGGATAAGCGGTTACAGAATGGATGAATGAATTAATATGCTGAGATAGTATACATAATAATACCTAATAAAAAGTATAACATTCAAGAAATATGCAGAATTAGCTGACATTAAAGGCAACCAGATGGCTAACCTGTTCTATATTTTTGAAATTCAATCAACATAACAGACCTCTAAAGCGTTTTTTCAATTGAGAATGCTTTTAAATTTATTGTGAAATTATTTTTTAACTTAATCAACATGTCTATTAATTCTTTCCAAGAAAAAGCAACAGAGCATAATCAGCATAAACAGATGCTTCAGCAGCTTTTCAGACACACAAAGGCAGGTTCTTTATCTTAAAGTGTTTTCAAACTAGCAAACCTCCAAACTCTCTTTAAGCCCTACTTAGTCATGCATCAGTGTGACACAGTCATTAAGCCCCACACATGATTATAAGCCTCATTACCCTGTCAATCAGCAGCTGGATGCCCACCCACAGACCACCCCTCAGTGTGTGGGTTCAGTCCAGACACGATCAATCGAGCCTGAATTATTGCTGCTCATTTCTGAGACTCAATCATGGCTCAGACCTAATTAATTGAGTGCGTTGAACCCAGATGCGGACGAATCATGCCCATTTGTGGAACTTCAGGATAAGTAATATTAACGAGATGCTAAATTGAGCTTCTAATGACGTTATAAATCAACAACAAATCAGCTTAAAGAGTGAGGACAAATCCTTCAGAGATGGAGCAGGAGGAAAAGATGAAAAAAAAGTGGGAAGAAAAATGGATGTGTTGCCAAAGAAGTCACAGAGTGGATGGTTACTTTCTCCATACATCAAACAGAAACTTGGTCTAAAATCAATATGTATGAAGAACCAATCTTTTAATTTAGTGTGTACACTTGAGTTACATTTAAATTGGTAATATCAACATGTTCCCCATTTATTTTCCAAACCATTTATGTATTAGTTAGTGCCACTCCTAGTAATGATGAGGAAATAATCATTTTCTCAGACTTACTCTAAAAAAATGAGAACACCGAACATAAACATGGATCATTGAATGAAATTTAGTCTGAGAAAAGTCACTGATACATACATTTTTGGATTTTGGATGTATGTTTTGGATTATGGTCCTGCTGGAAGATCCAACCTCAAATTATATTTTCATTTAAAATGAACCTGTGAAATGAATTCATGTGGTCATTTCTGCCATATATCCTGACTCATGGCCTTGAGTAAAAACAGTAATAATCACAGACCCTCCAATTCATTTACATTTAAGGTATGTAGCAGGCGTGCTAATCCTCAGTAAATTACATAAGGGTTTTGTGTTTGGTCAGTGTTTTTATTGTAGCAATACATACGTGCCAGTGCTGATACCCAGAAAGTAAAACAAAGAATTAACACAGCAAACATGCAATACCTGTGTTTTCACCTATAATAATAAAGAGTCAAATAGAGAATTAGTGTAAATACAATGAATTTCAACAAATACTTAGTGCTCACTTAAGTAGTTTAGAAAGATGTGTCTTCAGTCTGCATTTGAAAACCATAAGAGACAGAGGTTAGGTGTTAAGTACACAGGGAGACAAAAGTAAATGCAGGGAAGGTTTTTCTTTTTTAAATCACAAAGTACACAATAGAACAAAAGGATAAATTAATTAAACAACTAATTAAAAGAACATGAAACTTAATACCAAAACACTAGACACAGACCTGAAGACTAAGATTGACAAGAAAAGAAACTCAAATAACTGAATAAAAGGAGACCTAGACCACACAAGACAATCTGAAGACCAAGACAGAGACCTACAAACCTAGACCTAGACAGGAATGTAAATGGTGGACAAACATGCAGACTCTAAGCTCAGGGCTTATAAACTATAGGGAAATGAGATACACCTGAGAACAAGGGTCACATGGCACAAATGAGGGTGTGTGTCAAGAGATCACATGAGGAGTCACAAGCACATGGCTGATATAAACAAACAGAGCACACAGTGGGAACAAGACAAAGCACAAAACAAGGGTAGAAATCAAGGGACAGAGAGACAAAGCATGACAGTAAACAAGGGAGACACAGACAGAGCAGGGACACACTTAGACAGGGTAAAAGTGTGACATTGGAAGGTCCACCATCTGGGAGTCAGGACAGAGAAGAGTCTTGACACTTCCATGCTTCTTGATGGATGGTGGGTCAAACCGGGCAGTACTAGAAGCTCAAAGGGATCAAGGTACCGACCGGTTCTTGACCATTGTCATAAGGTAGGGAGGGGCTGGTCCTTTATTGGCTTTGTAGGCAAGCTTCAATGGTTTAAATCTGATGCTACAGGAAGTTACAGGAACCAAGAGAAGGAAGTGCAGCAGGGAAGTGACATTAGGGAACGTGGGAAGAAATAAGCTAATTCATGCTACTGCATTCCGGATCAGTTGCAGGGGCCTGCTGGTCTAGATAGGGAAGGAGCAAGTTGAGGTAGTTGAGCCTTGAGGTGACAAGGAACTGGACAAGCATTGGGTGGCCAAAGTGTATAATCCGTCAGGTTGAGGTTCACAATATGGGCTGAGAACAATATACTATAACCTTTAGGAATGGGTTATTTTCTGTATGACCATGACTTCTTTTTTTGGCCACACTTAAACTTCCTCTGGGCAGGTTAGATACATATTGTTTTATACAAAACAATGGATATGGAGTGGATCATTTTATATCTTTGAGTCATTACCTGATTTATGAGGATCAACACTGCTCATTTCATTTGTGTGTTCACTATTTCTGCTCATGCTGTTAGATTAAAGATAATTTGGCTTTTAAATCACCATGTATTTCTAATTCAGCAAAACAGGAAATCATGGATGATTGCTTAAAAGGGTTCTTGAACAAACTGTATCATGCATGTGCATCAATCAATCATCTTTCCTAAAGAGGCTATGAAAAACCCTTTTTTCAAGGATGTACCAAAACTCTAGTCCTGAGCCAAAACAAACAGTAATGTGTATTTGCATCAGTTAGCTATGGTTGTGCCTTCCATTTTCATTTCTGTTTTCACTTCATTGCCCTGTGAATCATAACGTGCTTATTTGTCTTATGTTTTTCAGGCTTCCTCCACATTGCTCCACTCCACTCACCTAACACATTTCCTTTTCCCCCTGATCCTCTGTCATTATGTCCAGATCAGACCACAGATGGATGGGATGCTAAATTAATGACAGCTCAGTTTTCATAGACCTTATGATTGATGTGTTTAGGCACAAGAAATGGCCGGAAATGATATTTTTAAATGGACCCCCCCCCCTCCCCTCTGAATGGCTTTTCAGACAGCAACTCATTCCCATGAGGCTTATACATACTATCCGCAATTTAGACAGCCAGACCAAGTGCATAACCTTGAGATGCTATACATAATGTCAGCTATGAGGTTTTGAACCTTTTGTCAACAACTTAATAGTTAATAATAAAGGATATTTAATAAAGGTTAATAATAATGTAATATCACTGTAGACTGGCCAAATATTAACGTCATAAACAAAGAGGTCCATCTCACAAGTAATGGAAACTTGTACCCTCCGCTTATTTAAAGTTGCCTAGATTTCTATACAACTATTCATCACTGCTAAATATGCTAATATGACATAGCCACGCTATTTACTCCCTCGCTGTGATGCTTTTCATGTTCTTTTCCACTAATTAATTCATATGAAGCAGCAAACGGAGGCCTTTGGCAATGACGGTCATTGATTTCATTTTTTCTTCTCAGCGCCTCTAGCCCACTATAAGTCTATCTCTAAACACAGCCCATGCTGGAAACCACCCCCCTTCATTATTAATGAGATTCGCTAGCCTTGGGATACACTTTGTGTCTTGAATGGGAAGCTGCTGAGAAACTACTTTCATTTTATGTTAAAGGCAAAAACATGTGGACAAAAAGTGAACGTTAGGGCCAGTATATAGATACTTTGTTTATCAGTTCAATCAGTACAAACTGAACTGTTCCTGGGCTGATTATCTCATCAGAACATATCCTGGGGGGCTGGGGTGCAGATTTCTAGCTTTCTAGGGAATGATATTTGTCATGTGTAGTACTGAACCCAATGAGTGAAGTCAATGATTAGAAATATTTACCAGGAATCAACAACGTCCAGACATGAGTGTAAAACATTAGTCCATGACAGGAATGCACAGTTATATTAGAATGATTTTTATATCAGTATTCAATAGATTTCAGTATTTGCGGAATATATTGACATATTAAACTTAAGTTTGATGTACTCCAGAAGAGGAGTGTAGGCAACACAGAGAAACTGCATTAAACTTTAGTTTTTATTAATGTGCTGCATCAAGTATCTATATAAAATATTCCCACATTGGTGCATCTGTAACATTGAAGGCATGAAGGCAGGTTTGTTAAAATCCATACAATGTTCATAGAAATATATGCAAAATACAAAAGTAAAACCAGGGCTAGACAATGAAAAAAAATAAAAATAAATCAAAGATCATACAGTAGTGTGCAAAGTTTTTTGGGCACCAGAGATTATGAGATTTAAAAAGCTATTTATCTGAGCAGTAAGTATTTATTTGTTAAAAAACAGACAAACAACAAATAACACCCAACATTACAATAAAACTAAATAACATTATTTCAGTAAGTGTGATATTCTGTGTGTGAATGTGTTGGTTTAACTTTTTCCAAATCTCTCCTCGTGGCAGTCCATATTATTTGAGATTATCATCCATTGCTTAGTTTTACTGGTTAATAAATTATTTTAAATAATGTGCGCTGTTGATTTAACAAATTCATGTAATCAAAGAGAATCTAAACAAAACATTGTTCTTTAAACTCATTCATAATATATATATTTCTTATTTGTTTTCTATTATTATTTTTTGTATTTACTGTGATTATATATAAGTTTAAGAGCGGCTTGATGGTGCAGCAGGTAGTGTCGCAGTCACACAGCTCCAGAGACCTGGAGGTTGTGGGTTCAATTCCCGCTCCGGGTGACTGTCTGTGAGGAGTGTGGTGTGTCTTCCCTGTATCTCCGTGGGTTTCCTCCGGGTGACTGTCTATGAGGAGTTTGGTGTGTTCTCCACATGTCCGCGTGGGTTTCCTCCTGGTGCTCTGATTTCCTCCCACTTTCCAAAAACACATGTTGGTAGGTGGAATGGCGACTCAAAAGTGTCCGTAGGTGTGAGTGAATTTGTGAGTGTGTGTTGCCCTGTGAAGGACTGGCGCCCCCTCCCGGATGTATTCTTGCCTTGTGCCCAATGATTCCAGGTAGGCTCTGGACCCACCGCGACCCTGAACTGGATAAGCAGTTACAGGTAATGAATGAATGAATGAATATATAAGTTTATACAAGCACCACGCTTACTGAGAAGGCATTAGTTTAAATATATATAATTACCTTAGGTGCCTAAGATACCTTCACAGTACCGTATATAACCCAAAATGCAAAATACGGAGGTAAACACTAGAATATCAATCACAGTAAATATCACCAGTAAATACAATGCCAAGACAAGGGGGAGGACAAAGAAAAATGGTGAATATACGAAAGAAAAGACAAGACACACTTGGAAACAACTGGAAGCCATATCAATAGACAATACTCAGGTGCAGGTAAAGAAAAAAAAAGTAAGCAAAAGAGCAAATGGTATATTCAGATGCAAATGCATATTCAGAGACATAAGGGGAAAGGATAAACAAGGAAAGAACAGGGCATGGTGTTACAGAATCCATTTTCTAAACCACAGCCAACTGATTAACAATTGTTCTATATTTATTGTCAAAATATTGTGTGTAAATCAGTGGTGTTGATAATTACTGATTAATGTTTGCCTTAAGATTCCACATAATATGTAAAACTGAGCCACTTGTGGCATGAGTGACAATGAAAATGTGCCTAAAAATGTTCTGATATATATTCAACCAAATCAGTGACGCGGAGTGACCCATGTACTTTATAAACAACAACATCAAATGGACAGACTAGCAGTTTCCTTCACAACTTACTATCACTACCCAACTGCTCCTGGCAATTTTAGAATCAGACTTACCTTTGAGAACACCATACATTTTAAAATTAACAGTCTATGCCTCAATGTACTTCTGTGTTATTAGTCATATTGTGTTTTGTAAAAACAAACAAACAAGGAATACATTCTCACACTTGTACATGTGCATTTATTGTGCATTACAGCAGTATCATGCATGTTGTATCTGCTGTCTACACACCTGCTTCATGATATTGTACCCCACCAAAAAGAGATATAAAGACAAGTTTGAACTGAATTAGAGTTCAGAGGAGTCATACAGAAAAGAACTAATTTACATAAACATCTTAATATAAACACTGTTTATGTGGAGGAGATAAAAATAGGTTATAAAATGGTCTGGTAAAAAAGGATTGATTAGATTAAATCAAACTGAAGACTCTACAGTTTCCAAACTTTTTTAACCATATTTCTGTACTGTATTATTGAATGATATGAACCTTAAAAAATGTTAATCGAATTTGGGGTTACCTATTGGTCACACTGAGAGAATGTTTTTGTTTGGTTATTTGTTTCCTATAATGTGACAAAACTGTGGGCATTGTGTGAGTGTGTGGCTGACAGTGCTGTGTGTCTCCTGCCTCAGCAGACTCCCTGTTCAGCGAGCTGGGCTGGGGGGCAGTGGTGGGCCTGGGCCTGGCTGGGCTGCTGCTGCTGCTAGTGCTGGTGGACGTCAGCTGTTTTTTCCTGCGTCAGTGTGGTCTGCTCATGTGCATCACTCGCAAGCTCTGCAGCAAGAAGACCGCCACCAGCGGCAAAAGCAAAGAGCTGGAGGAGGGCAAGGCTGCTTACCTGTAAGTGTCCCCGGGGTGCTGCTGGGTTAGAGCATGACAGATCCCTTCTTTTTTTCTCCTTCCCTTTTTTCTTCTTTCCACACATCCTCACTCATCAGCTTATGCACAGTTCTTATGCTTTTACACACTCAGCTTTTTACACACTCTCAGAAATGATGTGTTAATTGGAATCACACATTATGTGTCACCTATATCTTCAAGCATTTGTAGAAACTCCTTATAATGACTGGTGAGATGAGCACCTTTGTTCTATTGTGAATGTACTTTTATACCGGCCATAGTAAATTGGGACACACTAAAGCAGCCAAACATGAGTTGAAACATTAGGTCACAGTGCCCAATGCATCAGCTAAAGAAGTATAAAGGCCCAGGCATTGGGCTGTATAGCAATGTAGCTGCATGTTCTGAAGTGATGAAACACCTTTCAGTATGTTTAAGATGAGTCACAGTGGCTTTTGTAATACTAAGTTAATCATCTATCATCAGTATCCGACCTAACTAATGCTCTCATGGCTGAATGCCATGATCTCTAAAAACCCTTAAAGAATTCCAACATGTATTATTATTATATATTTTTTTTCATAATCTTTGTTTTTTTTTTTTTTACAAATGGTTTGTGAAAGGCTTCATTCTAGAGACATTAGTCAAAATTATTCATTGTGGTGGTGATAGGAACCAGACGTCTGAAGCATAGAATGCCTCAAAAAGCTACTTCTGAGGAAAAATATGAAAAAAATGAAAAAAAAAAGTGATTTCAGACCTGTTGCCAGAAACTGTGTAGCCATGGTAAAAAGATATACTACATATAATGCGATGTAAGGCAAAGAAACAAAAGACACAAGAACCTTTGTCAATGCAAATATAATATATAAAAGCTAGGAATTCTGCTCATTTTGGTTAGTAAATAAAATTGGCTATATTTGTGTTGTAGACATCGCGAGCCCTGGTTCGTATCACCACCACTGTAAAGAAATACGAGTTGGTAAGTCACTCTGCTATGCACCATTTCACATCCAACCTCTCTCAAATCACACCTCAAATATTAAACTATGCAGAATCACATCTGTTTTGAGAGTGTTCGGAACATTTATCTTACATTTTGCTTGCATTTTTCACCCTTCTGTTCCATTTACCATGCTCCATTCTTCATTTTCATGCTCAAATCCATTGCTTGGGAAAAAAGTAAGTAATGCATTTATTACATACAGCTAGCAGCAATATGTCACATAATGGTGGTGTCTCTTTATCTTATCTGAGTCACACTTTATTGGCGTAGGCTGTGGTGTGTGTGCCTGTGTGTTTGTGTGTGTGTGTATGGGGTGAGCCCCAAGACATGATCTCACAGTATAGCGATTCTGTGACCTTTTCTGGAGGTGCTTTATCTGACTTCTTCATGTCTAGTGCTGGGGAAACATCTGTTTTCCAGTGGTGTAATATGCCAGTGCAATGGGAATCAAATCTGGTCACGTTTGCTTGGCCCTGAGTTCAGAGGGATTAGAGGGAAAGATCGCCTTCAGCTCCAATAACAAGCAGCATGGCTTTAAAAGACTCTTTTGATACTCTCTCTCGCTCAGGCCACAGGATGGCCTCCATCAGATAGGCCTCTCTCTTGCCTCCCCACCGGCCCAAAGCCTGGCTCCTAATAACCTTATTAGAGTGATGATGCTCCGTGTGAGAGTAGTCTGGCTTCCTCTCCCACAACATGCTGGGTGATGAAGAGGCAGATAACACGCAGACGTGATAAAACCCTCTTCACCACATCGTGTCCTCTGCAGGACCTTCAGACCACACACTCCATCAAAACACTTCCACACTGCCTACACACCAATAAACACACCACAGGACACAAGGTCACCGACTCCAGCCAAATTACACAGACTCTGACACCTGTTGTTGAGCCCATCTTAATCAGTTATTAATCTTCAGACTTTGCACCATATGACTGCAGTCATTATTAACCCATATGATGACTATGCAACGAATGCCATAAAGCTAATGTAATGTTGCTGCCATTGCAAAAATAATGTATTAGAATTACTTTGTGGGAAACCATAGTGTACTTGATGTAACTATTTTATGTAAAGTAAAACGATACTGTGGAATTATATATATATGGGCACCTGATTTTGTGAGTCTAGTGAACTTGTTGACAGGGGGTCATTTAAATTAAAAAAATATGGAATTCCAATTCTCCAGCAAGGTATTCAGTGTGATGATGTGAAAAAGATTTGCAAAGATTCCTGTCCAAAAATATTTTGCTTTTAAGGGCCCTGTGTTTGGCACTTTTAGAGAATTTAAAAATAAAGTTTTAGACCAAAAGCTCATTACCAAATGACTACAGCACATAATCTCACAATTTACATAGTGTGTTGGAAACAATTACATAATAATATTCAAAGTAGTTGCTTTAAGAGACTCTTTGTGTGCTTAGTTCCTACCATTACCACTGTGAAAAACTCTGTTCGCTAGATAACACATTTCATTTCATATCACTCCCCTTACGTTGATGCCTACTAAACTAAGACACATTAGACAATTAATTTATATTAATCTGTAGTGTGTTTTATGCTAACCCTTTCACTAAAATTAGCTAAGACTGCATTAACTTTACTGAAAATTAAAGAATGTTTTATGGTCAAAACCATTGTTGGAACCTATAAATGTGTGTCAAAACAAATAATACAGACTCTATTTAGCCATAGCCTATTTGTCTGTTTCACTCTCCTACCTTGTACTTTTGGCAGAGTTCCCAAATCCAGAAAGTAAAAATCCTTCCCAGAATTTAGTTTTGACACTTTAGGTTTGAGATGACAAGAGAAGCCACATAGTTCAGTTGAAATCCTGGACAAGATTTAAATTTTACTTTCTACTTTTGCCACCTGTGAGTATTGATCTTTGACAAAACATTAATCAAAACATTAATATAGCAGAGCCTATGCACTAAGGCTTTAAAATAAATTGAAGCAGTGCCCAAAATATGGCGCAAAAACCACTGCAGGTACAGCAGAATACAGCTCTTCCCATAAAGGAACTGACTCATTAAGCACATTAAACCGAAACTGTGACTCAGGGCTCAATATCTCCACCTACTTTTGCCCAAATATATTTAAAAATAAACATATATTTTAAAACCTCACATTCTTTTTCAGAATAAGTAACAAAAACTGAAGTATTTACGTCCGTAAAACACCAGTATCCAGTGAATGAGTGAAAGAATGAGTGAGTGTTTTTCAGTGAGTGAATGTGTGAAGTGAATGAGTGAATAAATGTGTTTGAGTTTCTGAATGAAAAAATCAGTGAGTTAATGAATGTGTTAGTAAGTTAATGAGTGATTTCATGTGTATGAGGAAATGAGTGAAAGTAAGGGTGAACAAGAAAGTGATCGAGTAAATATATGTGTGGGTGAGTGAGAGAATGGTGAGTTATAATCCTGTTTAGTTTGATACTAAGCATGTAAAAAAGAGACTGATTTGTAAAAATGTATGAATATGTATGTATGTGAGTGAATGAGTGAAGCCAGCTTCATGAGGTGCATTGTGTCTAAACATTGTTCTCTGTCTCATTTGCATAAAAAAATCCATGGAACCATTGATTGCGATGTTTTATAGGGAAACAAAATATGTTTTTATTTATTGTAATTTACACTGAATGTTCTATGGTACATCTTTTAATAAAAAAATATGTAGGCATCTAAATAATGGAGCCAATGAGGCACCACTGTTTTTAGAGGGGCCTAATAAAACCTTTTCTGCCCCCAGGTGCTTAATTTGCTCCACAGTTCATACGCCTGTGTCTCTTAAAAAGTAATGGGCAAGTCAGGTGTCTTTTTTGTTGTTGAGCGTGACTGTTTTAGCTGGAACTGACCAGAGTATGTAGTGTATACATGTTGTGTGCTTTTTGTCCACCCTCTGCAGGAAGCTGCCACTGAAAGAGGAGAACGGCAAAGAGTCGCTCAAACCGGACACGATCGAGATCAAAGTTCACAGTGACAACAGCCTACACACGACGCAGGAGGACAGCAAAGCGTAATGAAGGCCCTGCCGTGTACTGAGGGCAGCCAACACACTGCGAGCTATACCCCCGACCAAAACGAAGCAAGATAATGAGAATACAAACATGAACACGGCCGAAACACAAGTCCCTTGTTAGAGACCAATTGTCAGGGGGATCTGGAGAGAAACTGTGTACATACAATGAAAAAAATAAGGAAAGACCACACAGCAGTTGTTTTGTGATCTTTCAGAGGAAGCCTCTCCACAGAATGGCTCTCGTTTATCTGTGATTGTCCTTTCTCTTTCTTTTAAAAGGCTTAGCTATTGCTTTGTGTCTAATTCTCTGTTACTTGAAGCAGTTTGAGTCTGTGCGCTCTGCTCTCATCTCTCTTTCTGTGCATCTTTTTCTCTTTCTCATTATTACCTCTACATTTCTCCTGTCTTTCTCTTCTCTCCCTGTCTTCCTCCTTTTCCCCTCATCTCTATATTTTTTCTCTAAACCTTTTTACTACTCTTCATACTGCCGCTCTCATTCTCCCTGTCTCTATTTTCTATTTCTCCTTCATCTCACCATTCTTTCTCTATTTCCCTCTAGCCTCCTCCTTCATATAATTCTCCAGAGAGCTGCTTCCATACACATGTATTTTCCCTAAACAACACACAACACTCTGCTGTATATTCTTTGTGTTAGTGTCAGGGCACAAAAGGAGAGAGTGCATCGTGTCACAGTCTGACCTCTGTGTGGACCACTCCCCCTTTTATCCCTCTCAATGTGTGTGTGCCTGCGTGCGTGCATGTGTGGGTGCGTGAGTGAGTGTGTGATGTTGTATTGGATTACAGTAGTGTGTTTCTGTTCTTGAATATTTTTTCCCCACCACCTATGACAGTGAAGTTTATTACAGTGTTCCAGCAGTGAGATGAAGGGCTTTACCATCAGAGGGACGCTTCAAATGGTCCACTCCAGAAGGCTGTTAAAGCATGTCCAGGCTTTGTCCACACACATCGACATTCAGGCTTTCACATTGAAGTGAACACAGACATTTTCTCCCCATTTTCTTCAAGTGATAAAAAGAGACAGAATCTGAAATAGAATAGAGATTTACCACACACGCACATAGATGCAATCCTGCCATTTGGGTCTGCAGTTCAAAAATGGAAAGGGTATATTTCTGGATGATTGAGGTTATGCTGAAAAATAGCCCCATTTTAGTTATGGTTTATTGCCCTGATTTGGAAAATGTGAGTGAGTGAGTGTGTATGAGTGAGTGGGCATGTTCAGGCTGGGTACAGTATGTGCAAAAACAAGTGTAAAATACAAAGAAAGGATTAAAAGATGAACTGCTGAGTTGTAAACTGTGTTTGAGTTTGAAAATAGACTGTAGTAAAAAAATATGAAGGTGAGGAAATGTCAAAATGTGATCCGCTCAAGCATATCAGTGTAAATATGCATATTTCTTTTTTGCAAGTGGAAGTTGTGGTCGGGCGGGGGGCAAAAAAAAAAGCATCATTCATGACTTTCATTGTTGTGTTTGTGTAACACAGACTTTGAATATTTGCAGATCTGCATCACATCTGCTTTGCTTGAATGCATACCCCCTCCCACCCCCAGTCCCCTGTTAATATTGCCCGTGGCTTGACTGTGATAGATTTTGACAGCAATAGAGGCATTGTTTCCTATAGCCCCAGGCCCTGTTCTTCATCGCTGACTATGGTAGTTAGTTGCATAACTTTCAAATAAATTTCACCTGGCTAGGGCTCATGGCTGATCAAGGGTGGTCAGTTTACAAATGAATGAGAAATAAAGCAAAGCGTGACCCAACAAGTTCCTTTGTACAATGATAATAGTGTGTTTTGGAAGAGTTAAGTATAAAACGAGATGGAAGAAGTGCATCAGGGCAGTAGAAACAAAAGGAAAAACAAGCAAGTCTACAGAATTTACTGCTTTTAATCAGCGAGAACACTGACCCAAAGAAAACAGGCCAATCAGCGAGACTAAATAAAAAAGTATTGCACCGATGTTTGTGAATACATTTCTCCATAATGAGAGAATTAAATAAACAAAGTCATTTAGAATGAACTGATTGTTATGAACTGTAGTGAAATACATCATATCAGATTTAATTTGGTTTTAAGTCATTGCCAAATGTCTGCCACACACTGGATCTCCCCCGTCACACAGTGTTACCAAACTGAGAACGTAAATGCTAGCATATGTGAAACCAACCACCACTTCTTTGCCAAGTGCTGCTAAGCCAACTTCACTGGACAGCACAACACACTTGGAAGAAAAAGCTAACTGCCCTCTTATATTAGGTAATTTTGAACCATTTTAACTAGTATTGTGCTGAGTGATGGGGGAGGGGTTGAAGAGGCCAATTGTGCACTCCCAGCAAATGGATGGCAGTGTACCACACCAGTGTATTGACAATCATTGAATGATTAGACATTATTCACATACATTTCATGTAATAACTTTTTTGATGTAGCTTTTTGGAGGCTTTGAAGTCTTTGATCCTCTCGTTCCTAGCACCACAACTGTGAACCATTCTAACTGCTTCACTAGAATGGAGTATTTCACAACAAAACTCTCTGAATTACTTTATTTTCATCTTAACCATTTCATTATTCTGACCTTTTTGCCACCAATTTTCAGAATAATTGCAGCATCACCGCGATATTGTGACGTGTGTAACTAATTAGAGAGCTTCAGGAGGAACATACAAGCTAATACCACACTCACGATGAGTTTTAAAACTAGTTTAAACAGTATTAAACATGAAAATCGAGCATGGTTTCACTGGTCACGGTTCTAGGTAAGAGTTCTGAAGTTATCTCTTTGGCCTGATCTCATTCAAATGCTGTCACTTTGTATTTGTTCATGTGATTCCTCTGGCGGCTGCATTTCAAGTGCTACAGATTTTTTCACTCTCGACCCAGCAGAAGGTTCTGGAATGTTGTTCATTTACTTTCAGCTTGTCTGCTACTCTGAAGGGGGGGAAGTCCATAAAACCCCACTGTACTTGTGGAACTCTTGTAATCCAGTGTAATTTTCAGCTGTAAATAAAAGTGTCCTGATATATATATAAAAAAAAACTTTTGTGATTGAAACTGTGTTTATATAAGTCTTTTTTATGAGATAAATCTGTTCTCTGTGCTGGACAGGTACAGCTCCAAGGTTGAGTCTATAAACTCAAGGTGTGTCACAGTGGCAGGCTGTGACATTTACAGAGAAACTAGTCTGAATATGTAAATAGGGACTGTGTATCTGCAAGAAAAGTAGAAGATCTTAATATCTCCACAGTTTTTCCTAGATAACAAATAGATGAAATGGAAAGACAAAATCAAATTTAAATGAAGTCTCCTGCTGCTCAGATATTTCTTCTGAGAAAAAGAAATCAATAATCATGTGTTTCCTCCTGAGTTCCTCCTGAGTTTTGGAAAGTCTCACACTGTGCCCAGCTTTGCTAAAATAATAAAACTCATATTTAGCTGCTGATAAACTGTTAGAAAGTCTTAGAACATTCTCCATTTTGATACTTGATATATCATTTTTGCCTTAGACAGAAATTTCTGGAGTCTCCTTTTTGGTTTAATGTTATTTCTCAAACATAATGACTCCCCCTCCAGGATGTGTTCCTGCCTTACACCCAGTGATTCCAGGTAGGATCTGGTCCCACCACGACCCTGAACTGTATAAGTCATAACAGACAACAAATGAATGAATGTTGCACTTGTTGCTGTTGATTGTTTGGTTTATACCTCCACTAATATGTTGTGTGCCAAGAACCAAGAGGTAAGGACATACACAATGATACAAGAACACAATTAATAGAAACAAAGCTGTGGATGAGCCCATTCAACATCTGAACCCCACCCCCACCAACATAAACCACACACACACACACACACTCTCTTGTCTACAATTTAGAATAGATGTTGTAAAATGTCAGGATTAAGAATTTGTTGGCATTCAAACCATGAGAATATTAATGAAGTCAAGTTCTAATAATGGATGATTAGTTTTGGTTCACAAAAAGCCACCTAAATCATTCAAAACATATTGAACAGAACTGCCATATTTCTACTGTTGCACAGTTTTATGTGTTTTGTTATTAATGTGTTTTTTTTTTTTGTATGTTTTTTTTTTTTTTATATATAATGGCTGTATGGTGATATTGGCACATAAACCTGTCTCTTCATAGTAGATGCAGGTGTAACATGGTTTAAATTCTCTCCATTAACTGCGAACACATACTTAACAAAAGTACTGAAATCAAGCAATGCCTTTTGTCTAAGACAAGTAGTAGCTAGGTTCTAAATATGTTCTTCAGGTGTCCCATGGCACTATCTGACTGTGATAAAATTAAATCATATTATTTAATATATTCCATTACAATTTTGTCTGGTCTCTTTAATTCATTTAAGTCTAATCCCACAGCAGGTGGTTAATTTGTGACTTGTGCCCATCACATGTTTTTTTTCCTGGAGTTTGTCCCTAGCTCCCTTAAAAAAAATGTGTCATTTGTAAAGTGACACCTGCTAAGGTAATGTTAGCATTCAGCTGCAGCACCACACCTTTCCCAGGTCCTAGTGTCTACCTTTTTGCTATATTGTGAATTTGGATACATGATGGCCCTGCTGGATAAGGAAGAATAAATGAGAAAATGATCAACAATTGATTGAATGAATAATGCTAATTTTATTGGTGGGGAGGTTGTCACAACAAATTTTAAGGTCTGTTTTAGATGCTAGAAGGATAGTTGGCGAGGCATCATATTGGTTAAGACTTCAAATGTGAATAAGCAAACAAATTTAATGATTTTTTTCATTGAAAATCATTTTCATAGTTTGAAAGGCATTCATTATTTTGCACCAGGGTTCATTAGGTTTTGTTATGCCACAGAATGTGTGTTCGATTAGGCAGAACACAAAAAATGTGCAATGCATGCAGCCTGCAGGGAGGGCTATCTCTGTTTAATGACACTTCACTGTGCTAAGCCATCTTCTAATAGTAGAGTTGTTTATTAGATATGCAAAAATAAAATTGTGCTTTGGAGTGTTGCCATGAAAAATGATCAGTTTTTGTTTATCAAAGAAACCTTTCTCTATCTTTTATTCTAGTAAACATTTCACTGGTGGAATGTAAATGTTTTAAATTTTTTCAATATTTCAATTAATATATCTTTTCTCAGATGAACGAGGAGACTGTGGGTTCTCTACATGAACCCTTGTATTGAGAGATGGGAGTCTCATGTTGAGCTTCTAAAATGGGGCAAGACTATGCTCCAAAACAATTCGCACTTATTCACAAAAATGACTTTAACAAGTTATAATTCATAGTGTACATTCATTCATTCATTATCTGTAACCGCTTATCCAGTTCAGGGTCGCAGTGGGTCTGGAGGGGGTGCCAGTCCTTCACAGGGCAACACAGACACACACACACAGTTTGGAGTCGCCAATCCACCTACCTACCTACCTATGTGTGTTTTTGGACTGTGGGAGGAAACCGGAGCCCCCGGAGGAAACCCACGCGAACACGGGGAGACACCAACTCCTCACAGACAGTCACCCGGAGCGGGAATCGAACCCACAACATCCAGGCCCCTGAAGCTGTGTGACTGCGACACTACCTGCTGCACCACTGTGCCGCCTTCGTAGTGTACAGCTACCTGATGTTTAAAAATCAGTTACAAATGCCATAATATTATATAATAGCATTAAAACATGAAAATGTGTTTTCCATAGATTTTTAATACTTACAATTTTGATGGATTGATGGATTTTTAATATACTTACAATTTAAAAATATCTTGTTTATCTATTACTGTCTGGTTTCATTTGATATTAACCACTGTCATCTGCGAACTACAGCAACCCAATGAAAAGTCAATTAACTGACCACAAAGAGACATAAAGCGAGAACCACATTGCTGATGTTATCACTTAACTGTTATAAGGAATAAATAGTACAATAACATTAAACAAACCTGTCCATGGTGTGTTTCCAACCCATAAACCCAACGATTCCATGAAACCCACAGCACCCTAGATCAGGAAGAAGCGGTTACAGAAGATGGATGGATAGATATCCAGTAAGGGTGGCTCAGCAGAAAACTCAGAATACACCAAATCAGAGGGTCTTTGAAAAAATAATGTTATTAATGTCCAACTAGAATATTATGAAGCCAGTGTTTGGGGAAAAAAAATGGAATGTGCATCACTGTGGAAATAACATAAAATTAACCAGGAGTGTCAATTCAGGAACACAAACTTTTAGAATGTTATTTTTTATTTTCATTGCCTCAGGTGTCAGCTTTTCCAAATTGTGTCAGTTTCATCGACTGTGTCTTGTTATTTGAGCAGCAAGATATGTTCACATCAGTCCATTACAGTACACCGATGTTTTAAATGTTGTTTGCTGTTGTCCTAATTAAACTTATGCCATTTGTAATTAGCTGTATAGGAGCACTAACAGATACCTGTGTATGGCTGCATTTATAATTAATTATTTGTAGCCATTAAGGAAATGCAGATTGTGTAAACATTTAATTAGATTAATTTGCTCCTGTGTAGATCCAAAGACAGGGATTAAAATGTTCCACCTTCAAATCTTGGAGGAAGGGAGTAAAAAGGAAAAAATGATAAATGACCACAGATTTGCTGATAATTTCTCAGTATGTTTGCTTGTAAGATAACATACTGAATCTTCCTTTGAAGAGATTAAATGAGTGTGACAGATTGATTGGAGCTGAAGATGATGTTTTTAGATTTACAGTAAGTTTGACAGGTCCTATAATTCTAGGTGTATAATGGTACAGTTGTTAAACTAATATTTGGAGAACCAGTCAGTCATTTTCTTCATTAATTCAACCCTATGCGATGAAATTACGCCACCATTATACCTACACCTACAGGCCCAGTCCTATCAGAGATTTGGTACTGAACCTATTTTAGCTATCTACATTTGGGAGACTCAATTTATGGAACATAAAATGCTTCAGTCAGGAACTCCAAAGCAAATGGATTCTTCAACTAATGAAAGTTTGTAATTTATAGAAAATTGTAATGATCAGTTGTATAAATAATTGACAACATTTTGTTGGAAATAAAAAAATAAATGAACTGACTGCTGATTTGGTCATGTTCACTGCTGATTTGGCACATGGAAGTACTGAACTGTAAACTTCATTAACTGTAAACTTCAAGAAAATATTGATATTGTCCTTCATTATCTGTAACCGCTTTTCCAAGTCAGGGTCGCGGTGTTTCCGGAGCCTACCCGGAATCACTGGGTGCAAGGCAGGAACTCGCCCCAGGAGGGGGCGCCAGTCCTTCACAGGGCAACACACATTCACACCTATGGATACATCTGAGTCATCAGTCGACCTACCAACGTGTATTTTTGGACTGTGCTCAGCTCAGCAGTCAGTTGTTCTAACATGAGCGCTACCAGACTTGTATCTATTTAGCTTGCGCTTGAAAAATTCACTTCCACTAACACACATAGTGTGGTGGGGGGAGCATCTTTCATGAGGCCCAAGATTTCTAGCAGCCCCTGCAACCTGCTGCACCACCGTGCTGCCCAGCAGATGATGCTGATATTGGAATATAAGGAGACACCTGCACAAAAGCATGTAAATAATGCAACTACATTAACATTTCATGCTTTGTTTTATCCTGAATTAGTTTTTACTCATTATCCCACAACGTAGAGAAATAAATATATAAAAAAATGTAAACCGCTTTTGTTTGGTCTGTGTCTTGTCTTTTTACCTAAACACACACATGCTCACGCTGACACTTTGGCATAGAGGGCTTTGACATTTTATGCTAGACTGAAAAACTCCATGCTCAATGAACAAATCCCTCTTTAAGCCTGTAGGGTGAAGGAGCTTGGCTGTAATCTGCTCTCTGCCAGAATCTTGCTGTGAAGTCAGGCACCATTCAGGACCCTCCCACCTCTGATAATGGAGTAGCTCTCCAAGAGGAGAAGGACAAGCATTCTTCAGGAGGTGGCTTTCTTAGTGACAAGGAACGTTTCCTTTGCTAAGTATGGACAAACACTGCTGCTGACTGAGTGTACCATACCCCAGTATTTACTATAATTCACACACTTCAACACACAGCGTCAAAACGAGGAACACGTGAGACATCTTGAGGCTCCTGGCAGACCTCAGTGAGCAAATCCTGCAGTAAGCCTGCTGGCAGGTGCCCCTCCTCCCTAATCTGCCCACTCTCAGAATCTCCCATGATGCCTTGGACTGTTTTGGAGCACCTCCTCACCTGCGATAAGGCACGCCTGAGGGACAGACTCAGATAAATGCTTTATAATTAAAGAGATGGAGAGACGTGTCAGGGGCTCCTTGCAGCTAATGCCTCACACAGTGCCAGAGCTACCCAACAGTCAGGCCCATTCTTTCTTCTACTTTCTTTTCTTTTCGCTTTCTCTCTCGTTCTCTCTCTCTTTTACTGTGGTCCAACTAAGCCCAAAGTAAAGCAATCTGAGAAAGCATTCCAGACAGAGTTTAATCAGTGGTGGAGCTTATGCTTGAGATAACCTTCCCATTGAGCGTTTATTCCGGTGCTTTATGCGATTCCATCAGCATTAATGATAAGGGTTAATGAAACGCCTTCCCATTTATTGAGGCCAAACTTCGGAAGCAGCAACAAAGCTGCATAACGGATGGCACCCAGGCATCGAGAGCGTGCATTCCCTCACTTAACTTATCTCTCTAGCCACGTAGCTGTTGGCAATGCATTTCATCTGCATGTGGAATGTTGCGCCAGAGTTGATTGGATTTTTTATTAGTGCAGCTTTAAGGAAAATGACTAACACAAGCAGGCCCTAATGGAGCAGCCCCAGGGCGGGTTAAAACAATCAATTTCCTAAAGACTGCCAATTTACCTCCTAATCGTCCCTTTGCTTGCTCTCATGGATGGAAGATCATTCAAATGCAGGAGATGACCTTCGCATCGAGTGTTGCGTTCAGCCTCGAAAAGCTTGAAAACTCACAAAAAAAGCTTCATCAGATGCTTAATCCATAGCGAATACCTCGAGATTAAAGAGTGCTAAGCTGCAGAGTAGCTTATTTGTGCTGTTTCAGAGAGGACTGCAGTGCTTGAGCAGAAAGATCAGACCCAGATCTAACTGCCCTTCAGCTCTCAACTCCATTGCCAAGGAGCACGTGGATGGACTCTGACAGAGAAGGAGTGCAGCTGTATATTTTTGGGAATGAATATGAATAGAGTCCGTCAGCCATGCTTCGCTAATGAGAAAAGGGAGCAACCAACAGACAGCCTTAATTAATTATGTGTTGACATTTATGGATAATAACCTTATGGTGGGTATCAGAAGTTATGAATATACATGCTTCGTGATTAGAGAACCGTAAAACTGCCGCCAGATCACATGAAGGAGCACAGATCTTTATATATATATATATATATATATATATATATATATATATATATATATATATATATATATATATATATATATATATATATATATATATATATATATATACACATCTGCTTATATCTCTGTTGGATAGTGGATCCAAGTGTCAGGGCATTACCATTTAATTCCAAATCATCTTATTTGTCCATTGGTTTAAAATGAACTGTGCAACAGTGCATGAGCTATAATTAATTACCTCATACTTGATTTATTTTAGACCACCAACAAGAGGAGTGTATTGAGGGCAACACCTCCTCACACTAATTTCAAGTTGATTAATTATTATTTGATTATAAATTTGTTGTCCTGGACTTGTGTAGAATTCTTTAGATACCCAACCTTAAGATACCCATATATAATCACTGTCTGGTCAAAATTTGTACCTCCAATATTGTCATTTTTACATTATTTGTATGATGTAAAAATTCCAGATGTCCATTATTGTACAATTTCAGAGTCCTCCAGTACTGGACTTAAGTGTAACTTAGGCGTCATTCAATACATATGCGATGAATAAAATTATCATTTTTGATTTTAATCTAATTATCCAAAACCGATTTCTGACCTCACTATTGTTTATGTGGCTGAATGCCAACAAATCAGTGTTGCCCAATCTCATAAGTGAAACACCATGTCTATGAAAAAAAACCCAAAAGAATTAACTTGCTATAATAATACTGAATACAAATAAAATTGAATAATATAGTAATAACATAATTTTGGGAGTAGAACCACGCCCAAACTCCTCCTCTCAGCCCTATATATACCCCGCAAATGAACGTCATTTCCACGTCAGACAAACTCGCTTCATTTAGTTCAGGAGATGGATCTCGACTCGACTGCTTCACTACGTCAGCTCGCTCCTCCGCACTGGGTCATTCCTGCTGATCCCCATATTCTAAGCCGTGTCCGGCCATTATCAAACCCACCGAGCCTCCTGTTTTAAATTTGCTCCAACCTCCACCCCGTCTCCACCCTTTTCTCATATTCATTTATCCAACGGGGGTCCGGCTTCATACGCATTCATAAGCCGCCCTGAACTCCTCCCCAAATACTTCTGGGTTCACCTCCCCGTTTCAGCCTCTACGGGAGTGGTCCGTACTAGCAAACTACAACAATGTGAGAGAACCCTTGATCAGTTTATAAAAAATGCATTTTGCATTTCATATGCAACCACTTACAAAAATAATATATGTTGTAATTTTATATTTTCCTTTTAACTGTAAATATACTGAACATAACCATCTGACTAATAAACAGTGAGGAATGAATAAATGAATCAAAGAAAGTGAAACGTTAGATGTTGCATATTATAAACTGGCCAAGTATTTATATCAGTGATAGCCCACTGACCATTTCAATTAATATATGGGGGGAAGTCTTTCTGTTTTCCTTGTCTCATGATCAATTCAGTTCCTCTGTAATGCACAGAACTTTTTGTGTCATTTGGTTTGCATTTGTTTAGTGAAAAACCTTCCTTTCTTAGCATCCTAATCTGGCACTAATACAGAAGGCATGGTTTTGATTTGTATAAAGTAGGGCGGGAGAGAACAGAGTTGTGGACAGAATGTGCAACAAAACAATCAAACAATTTCACTTTACTAGACCGTTAAAATAGATTTAGAGAGTATCAGGGAGTAAGACCAAATAAGCTTTAGAATCAAGCCAAAAAAAGCAACCTGCAATATCCAATATTTGTAGTGATTTAGAGAGAATTAAGCCCAAAGTTGCCTGTAAACAAGCAGACTTAACCACTCCGCATATCATTCAACACATTTTTGAAGACATATTACAGAAGAACCCCATTTGTTTCCCTGAAGAACCTTTCACTGAAAGGTCCTTAAAGGGCCACTCCAGTTAGAAAAGGGTTCATCATTTTGATAGTGTGATATGTTGGCTTGCTTTCTTTCATGAAGTGTGAAGATTCAAATAACATCTTTTCCTGCTATTAAAATTCTAAATTTCTCCCTCTGTGGAACCTTTCTGCCACCACAATGACCTTACTCTAGGATGAGTCCACTGCAGTGGTCTGTCTTCACCGCAGGGGTGGGTGTGCTGGGCTGCTGATGGATGCCTGCAGTTAGAACTATTCATTGCTCTCAGGTTATTCTGAGGTCGTCTTCCATCACAGGCATCCTGCCGCAACCGCTATCAGGAATACAACAGCTCATTAGTGCCTGCCTACTTTTTAATTAAGGATTCTGCATATGTTAATTAGATCTGATTGTGACTATGTCGTAGAGCTGATGTTGCAAGGAAATGAGCACTAATGTGGGCTGCCTGCGATAGTGTCGCAATTAAGAAACACATGTTGCCTCTTCCACCAGGCCAGATACAAACAGTGCATGTATGTGTACACCTGTGCAATTGTACAGACAATGGATTCTAATGAGTTGTGTGATAGGCAATGAGCACAATTAGGCATCTCTGTAATTGTTACTCATAGGACGTTAGCAACGTGTCACTACATTTGATTATCCTCAGATTAGAGCAGATCAAGCTTTGTTTTTGAAATATGTGTTCTATGACGTCAAATCCAATAAAGCTGTCTTTAATGTAACTCCTCAATATGACTTGTATATATCAATCAATCAAATTTTATTTATATAGCGCTTTTCACAACAGAAAGTTGTCACAAAGCAGCTTTACATAGATCCAGGTTCAAGTATCCTATAAGCAGACCAAGGGAAACAGTGGCAAGGAAAAACTTCCTCAGCACACAAGGAAGAAACCTTGGAAGGAATCAAGACTCATACAGTGGAACCCACCCTTCTTGGGTCGACACCGGAGACACAACAGAGAACAGAAGAGAAGTGAAAGTGAACTGATGACAGATAATTGGGTTATAGTAATGTGAATGTAAAATATTAGTGATAAATGAGCATGAGGAAGGAGGAGGTGGTCAATGATTCTGTAGGAAGTAAAGGCAAGTGCAGAGTTATTTTAAGAAAGAACCGCATCCATGCATGGCCAAGCATGATACTGTAGGTGCGACAAGGCCAGGAATATATGGGAATTCAATGACATTCTTCAGGTCCAAACATGCTGCACATTATTATACAGTAAGTATATCACGTGCAAATATACCACAGTGTAGGACAAGTGCAGAATATATACTATGATTACCTGAGAACAAATATATTTGATGATATCAAGACCATAGCTGTAAAAGCAGTAATATGGATATCGCAAAGTAGTCCAGTCTAGAGTTAAAGTCCCATGGCAAGAGCTTAAATACTGGAAGCATGTAAAGTGCTGGGGCGGCACGGTGGCACAGCAGGTAGTGTCGCAGTCTCCAGGGGCCTCCAGGTTCAGTTCCCACTCTGGGTGACTGTCTGTGAGGAGTTGGTGTGTTCTCCCTGTGTCCGCGTGGGTTTCCTCCGGGGACTCCGGTTTCCTCCCACAGTCCAAAAACACACGTTGGTAGGTGGATTGGCGACTCAAAAGTGTGAGTGTGTGTGTGTGTGTGTCTGTGTTGCCCTGTGAAGGACTGGCGCCCCCTCCAGGGTGTATTCCCGCCTTGCGCCCAATGATTCCAGGTAGGCTCTGGACACACCGCGACCCTGAACTGGATAAGCGGTTACAGATAATGAATGAATGTAAAGTGCTGTTGTACAGTGTTGATTACAGTATGAGACTAAATAGCAAACAATTTTTATATGCTGCCCCTACAATTAAATTCAGCCAGTATCATGTTTTCATTGAGATGATAAATATAAATATTATATTTCTTAGCATGTTTCAGCAAGTTTTTCAGCATGGTGTGTGTCTAAGTTTCCACATTTGTGAATTCAACTGTCACAAATGGGAAGTGGAGAGCTAGAAATGTGAATGGTAGGAGTATGGGATGAGAAGCCCCAAGAAACACGAGGAGAGAAACACTAAACTAAAGATCAGTCAAAACCATAACAGCAAGAGTAAACTAAGGACTAACAGGGCACAGGAGAAGGAAAAACTACAATGCTAAATACCAAAGAGTGAGACTAAAAACAAAACTAGGTAAAAAGTAAATGAAGACTGAAGAGGTAACAAACTACAGCAAAAGCTAAATATATGAAACCAGACTAAGAACATCAAATACAAAGAATCAGTAAGCATGACAGAAGGAGATACAAGATAAACTTAAGATTAAGGAAAAGCTAAGCACATGTAATAATAAACTGAAAGAGAGAACTAAATACTAACACAATGCAAAGGGTAGCACAAACACCAAGGGAAGACAACTGGGACGGAAAACACAAGGCTATAAAAAGACCCAAAACAAAACACACCTGTAATTAAGGCACGTGACACACAAGAGAACACAAGGGCAGAAAAACACATGACCAGGAACCAGACCAAAACAAGACATGAGGAAAATAACTGAGTAACTGCATGTTACTCAACCAAAAAGAGACCTATAGAGAATAACTTTATATATATAAAGTTCCAAAAAGCAAAATCAAAATTAGGATTTCGTACACTACACTGGCTCATAACATGAATGGTGTGTAGCATGGTTTCTCCTTTGATTTCACCAATCCTCAAATTGTCTCCTGTTGCTTGAGCCAAGTTTGCCTTCTGTCATGTTATTTCCCTCATTCATTCATTCATTCATTCATTCATTCAGTATAGGCCAACAATTGTTGCATTTGCTCTGAATATTTACAGATTTCTTTTTGTCATTATTTACTAAACAAGCTTAGGTTAAAGCATTTACTTTGTATTAGGTATAAAGATCATTTAAAATTTACAGGAGGATTCGCATAGGTTTTGTCAAAATAGTACAATATTTTATGTTGGGATTTGTGAGTTCATGGATTTTGGTATCTGCTGGTGGTCCTGGAAGCTATCCTGAGTGTATACTGAAGGATGACTATACTTAAGAAACAAATGATAATGAAACCTGCCACTCTTTCCAGGGTAATGATGTTTCAATTATTATTTCTTGAAAAATAAAACTCCATATAATTTCATGTGAAACGATCTGCTAATGGAATAAGAAATGTTCCCAGGATAAAATCACTTAACAATCAGTTAAATATTATGTTTAGCAGTGTATTAAGATTGGTCCCCTGACTGTCCCAGTATCAACAGACTTTAAAGTCGTTATCATAGTGATGAGGAAGGTCTTGCATGGTCTTCAGTGCTAGGGGAGGAGGCACTCTCCTGAGCTCGGTAATTGCTCGGCTGACTCTGTCATTTCCGCTTTCCGAGGGACGCAGTCGATAAATCAAATAAATGAGGCCTTTGCCAAGGTTAGATGTGTTCCACAGTGCAGAGTTCAGCCTTTTCTATTGTCTGAGATTTCTAACAAACACACCACCATTGATCTTTGCACAGCACATCAATAACTGTGGGGGAGTGAAGGAACAAGTTGTGCTCGATCTGTGCAGGGCACGGTTAGAGTAATAAAAAAAAAAAAAAAAGAAACCAAAACAAAAAAAAAAACCCTTCTCCTTTTATTCTTTCACTGTATGGGGGCTCCCTGTAAGGTTTGGGAGCTTTTGGGGGAAAAAATGTATTTCAAAGGATGAAATCTGTTTGATCTTAGCCATGTATTTGAATAAATAAATATTCAAAATGTTTGTAAATAATAAATCTTTGTGTTTGCTGTGTTTTATTATTAGTTATTATGATCATGCTGAAATTTATAGACTCTATGGAGGTCTTAATCAACTCAAAGCCGCTACGCTCTGCCAGAACAAATGAGGTGAAAAAGTTTTTTGGAGTCATGCCATTGGAGTTTAAAGAGCCTCTCCTCTAGGCCACAAAGAACCTGATCCATGGCTTCATCAGTTGTTAACAAGCTTACTCACCTCCTACTGCAGAGCTCTGGTAGTCTCTAGGAAAAGACTAGGAAAGCCCATTAACAACGATACACTATATGTCCAATAGTTTGTGGACATTAAAATACTTTAAGGTGCATTGCTGAGAATTTGAATGAATTCAATATTAACAAATAATAAGGGATATTCTGAAGCTATTATATCTGAGCCTAAGGTCAAAGTGTGGACTAGAGCAGTATAAAGCCCCCCACACCATGGTCTGTTGAGCAGTCGAGCTGCATTTTCTGTAGTTACAGCACTGCATTCAGTGCCACTGGGATGAGTTGGAGTAGTGCTTGTGACTAATGTTTACGTGTCTGAATGGAATCAGATCCTTACAGAAATATCCCTTCATGTAGTGTAAAATTGACCAAGGAAAGTAGACAATTTTTCTGCAGCATTCTTACATCATTAATTTCCTTATACAGGGTGAGGCAAAGTCTCAGGACACCCTTTAATTTCAGAAACGAATGTAGAAGCAGAATGTGGTGTCAGCCAGTCATCCCTTGTACAGAGTCTTCATTCCAATAAGAGGCACCAGGGGCACTGCTGGGGTGGGGAAATCATTCTAAGGGCCTGGCACTGACAGGGGGCCCTTTGAGGCCTATTAATATTATTTTAATAGTATTGCCTTGTTTAGGCTTTTGAAAAAAAAAACATATTATCTCATCTGTTGAAATAAGCAAATTAAACATGGTTGTGATTTTCTATAATATTTTCTCTAATTATTTATCTTATTGTCACCCCTCTCTCTTTTTACTGAGTTGTACAGTCTGATTCTGGCAGAGTGGGACATGTGAAATGTGCATGCTCTGGGAATGCTCAGCTCAGCTGTCAATTGTTCTAATGTGAGCTACACAGGTACACAGTTGAGCCATCACTAAGTTGGTCTGATGGTGGTGGTGAGGTGAACTTATGACGTCCAGTTACCAAAAATGCAAGGAGAAGCAGCAGAAAGCTGAGAGGGATAGAAAGGGCTGACAATTAGTGCCTCGGTTTTTCCCAAAGAAAGGCATTATTCACTGACCTCAACTTGGTGCAATTACAACATACTAGTGAATGACAGACCAGCAGATTTCATATTAATCTGATTGGATTATCAAGATAAGATATTACAATAAGCAGTGCAGTGTCATTTTATTTAAATACTCCGCTTTTATTGCCATGGGAGATTAGAAGGTATGCACAGAACTAGCTGAACTTGTGCGATAAACTACTAGGCTAATATGTGACATAAACTATTAGCCTACATGATGTTGGTGCTAAAAACTGGTTTTTGAAATCTTGATTACTAATTATGTCTGCCGGAGGGCCCTGGTTCTGAAGTATCCATAATGTGCATAATACAGAATCCATACTGACACAGACAAAATGTTACCATAAAATAATTGTTACCATCATACCTTATAGTAAAGTAAGGTATGCTGCATGTAAGTAATTGGCATTAAGACATAAACGTCAACAGAAGTGTTGAGAATCAGCCAAAAGCAGACAGAATTTCACTACCACTTCCACACATTTTCCTTTGGTCTGTGGTTGGGACAAAATTGTAATTTTTCATGGGGCCCAAGATTTCTAGTGGCACCCGAGTAGCACCCCTTTATCAGAGGATGACCCTGATAGACATGTCAAGTTCTGCACCTGGGCAGTAGGGTATTCAGATGTCATTTTCCCTTCTGTTTCTGAAATAAAAGGGTGTCTTGAGACGTTAGATTCACCCTCAGTGTGTCTGGTCCTATCTTCTGAACCAGTGCTTGTACGTTGGTACACTATGTAATAGTGTTGTCATGATACCAAAATTAAGATTTTCTATACCTGCTTAAATATCTCGATACCTAAAACATAAGCATAATGATAAAGTATAGTTTCTCTATAATGTTGCCCAAAACGCTGGTATCTGCTTGTGACGCCTTCATGACGTTTCACCATTTCTGGGTCCAATCGAGCCTTCGACCCTATGTCATTAATGAGACATGTTTACTGTTTGAATAAAGCTGAATGCCTAAATCAATTTTGTGTTCTCAGTTCAGAAAAAGTAGTAAATTCAACATAAAAGGAAGCAAACGTGTCTTTGGCAGCACTTTTTGCCTATTCTCGGCTCATTGTGATCTGTGGACCGACTGTGCTGCTCGGTCTCTGGAGCAGACGATCCGTGTCGAGGGAGCTGTCTCTCCGGGAGCAGAGGAGCAGCGGAGAGAGCTGTCTCTCCCACTCACGTCAGTCCCGGTGTTCTAATGAGTTGTGCTACTGGCGATTCTCTTCTATAAAAAGTAGCCAAATTTGTACAGAACTTTGCTGGTGGTAGTCGGTTTTTGTTTTTTAAATAACTCTCTAGAAGATCTGAAAAGTTGCTAAATCTAGCGGCAAAGTCATTAAGGGAAGGAGAGGAGGCATAGCGCCGCGGGCGCACACTGCCCCCCGTGGCACTCATTGGAAATACAGCTCTTATTTTAAAACACTCCTTCTTAAAGTACTTATTATATGTAGTATTGTACTGTTTTTAATGAAAAACTATTGAGATACCTTTCTAGTATCGGTATACCGTGCAACACTACTATGTAAAATGTTCTATACCAGCACATTTGACCAGAGCATACCACAAACATCCCAAACAAGGACCATTATTTTATTTTAACTGTTTACTGTAGATACTGGTGAGATGCTAAAGGAACACAGGCTTTTCACACAGCTCTCATGTTGTTGTGAATTTTGGCTGTGAACCTGGAGAGAAAGGCTGTATTTGTGCTGTTTGCTGTCGAGCGGCATTCTAAGCGCTACCTGCAGTCCACTCCTCTGTGAGCCGTAATCCTCACTTGCAGGTGTTCTCAGTACTAATCACATGTGAGACTCACAGCCTTGAGGGACTTTGTCCTTCATTCCTCCAGAGAGATGCCAAGATTACAGGTTCATTATATTCCTGCTCCATTCCCCTTTTCTCAGGCCATGGTTGAGCTATGAATGAGGATGTCTGGGGGTGGGGGCAGTGTGTGAGAGAAAGTGAGCGAGAGAGAGAGAGTGTGTATGTGTAGGAATGTGTGGACATGTCACTCAGACTCAGCTCTGATCGCGGAGAGTGATGGAGCTCTGTGATGGGAAGGCGTTTCTGGATTACAGGTTTCCACACTGGACTGAGGATTGATTCCAGCTCCAGCCAGCAAAAGTCCATTCTAGTGGCTGCCTGATATGGAATCCAACTGAAGGGCTGAGTCTTCAAAGCTCTGACATTCAGCATTCATTCACTCTGAAGGCACTTATTTCTTGGAAAGGAATTCCTGTCCAGCATTTCAAGAAAAGTTTCTATCCCCGCAAGAACACAAAGCCATCTGAAAAGCATGCCAGACCAAGAGAAGTGATAACACACCTTGAAAAACATGTCCAGAACGTATGACATATCAGCTTGTAGTGAGGTTGTGATGGACAACCTCTACATCTAACAACATTATGAAAACAATGAGCAATAAAAACAAAAGGGATTAATAAGTGAAATGACTGTAATAAAATGAGAATCTCTTATTTTAACAACTCACTCATCAGATGAACACTTGTAAAGGGATCAGGAATCAGATGTGTAGAGGGAATATATGGTTCTCAGAAATCTCTGAAATCACATTTTTCATTAATATTAAATGACCATAAATTCAGGTCACTATTTATTTGAATAATTTCCAAACAAAATGGCCATTAAATAGATGTTATATACACAGACTGGTCAATAAATAAAAGTTACACACATTAATATTTTATTACAGTTATATATATAATTGACTACAGTGCACATTTGTCATGGAACTGTTCTGACAACCTTATGCACAGTCACATAATTTATTTCTGTCCAGAATTGCATACATTTTTGATTGAGATCATGCACTGATGATGAGAGAATTCAACACTTCATAAAGTCTTTTCCAATACATTCCAAAGACTTGCAATGGAGGTAAGCTCAGGACAATGCGGTGGCCAATTCTTGTGTGAAAATGATTCCTCATGTTCCCAGAACCACTCATTGATCATTTTTCCCCAATGAATTTTGGCATGTTCACCCTGTAACATGCCCAGGTTATCAGAGCAGAAAAAAAATCCATTGATGAGATAATGTGGCTATTCAGTACATTTAGGCCCTTGGCTGACTTTATTTTGTAACACTTCTGAGACTAGACCTGTCCAACGGCAGCCAGCTCAGATCAAAACACTGCCTCTAGAAGCTTGTGCAGTAGGCACTATGCATGTTAAGTGCACTGCTTGATGTGCTTCCCTTTATTACCTTGACAATTCCATCGTCTTGTCAGGATCACATGATCTTTTTCCATTATTCAAGAATCCTTAGCCTCTGTAGCACACTGAATTCTTTTACCTAATTAGTTTCACTAACAATAATTACATAGCTGTTGAAGGTGATATTCACTCATGTAATCATAAAACACTTTTTATAAAATTCAGAAGATATGTCCTCACCATTTGCTAGCCGTGTTACAAATGAGTTTCTGTGGCAATTTAAAAAGTAAATAAAAATTTACAGGCAATTTCAAGTTCACCCATGTACAAACAAGTCATTTTTCTCCTTATAAACACAGTTCCACCTTACATATACTATACAAACATAAACAAAGCAGAGAGGTCTGCAGTTCCCCAATTATAAAAATCCTAAAAGCCGCTTTTTTTGCGCCTAAATATTTGTTCATAATTTTCTTCTCACCTGGCATTATAAATTTGGCACTCTGTTTGGACTCTTTGGACAGTGTGTCCCTTTCAGCCAGATAGACATGGCCAAGGTGGTTAGAGACAAATGAAAAGTGCATGTCCATTTATGATCCTGTCAGAAAGGATCTCTGTTATTCTGCCACAGTCGCAGGGGTCCGCCCACACAGAACTACTTTCCCCCAACCCACATTTTCTCTTTCTCTCACACTGTCTCTGTCACTCTTCCCCATTTATTTTCTCAAGTTTCACTTCATTTATCTCTTAGTATATCTATCTCTTTCTACTTAGCTTTCTCAAATCTCTTTTCTACTTTATTTGCATTTGTCCTCTCAGCCTCTCTCTCATTTTTCACTCTCCTTCATTTCTCAAATCTATTTCACTTAAAATTATTTTCACCTCTCTTTCTCTCATTGCCACCCCACCTACTGTGAGAGATGACAGTACACTATGAGGGCTGAGGAAACATATAGCGTATCCAGCCAAGCTCTTCTCACAAGTTTCGGAACAACATAATAGTTACAGTTTAATATTGCAATCATTGCTTTAAAAAGTTTTTTAGCCTTTTAGCTTTTGAGGCTAGATGATCTGCCCCAGAGTCACTTGAGCACAGTCAGAACAGCAGCGAATCCATTAATCTCCAAAGAACATGGGTGAAGCACTTGTCAATTAGAGGTCATTTTGGAGAGGACTGTTTGGGGTGCACATCAGTAGACCTTGGAGTGGCTACAGTGCATTTGAAAGCTTTATTTAACCCCTAAATCACCCTCGCCCCCTCCAAAAACACTGAAAAGGCCATAGAGTAGTAGATAGTTTTTTTACAGTCATTTTGCCTTGCCAGCAATCAAACTGTCTGAACTGAAATACTCCAACAAAGGCACTCCTTCCAAATGCACTTTCAGTAATCGAGCCGGCAGAAAAGAAGTGGCTGAACTGAGCACTTTGAAATCAACGTAGTATTGCTGGAAAGTCTTAGTGTAGCTAGAGTCTAGGGGTTATGAACTTTTTTCACCTTAAGACTCTCCCCTTCTTCACTAAGGGGCATGAACTTTAAGGCAATTTTAGGAAATGTTTAGGGGTTTTTCTGTGCTTTAAATCACTGAAGTCAATGAAATCAACAGAATAGGAAACAAATAAAATAAAAATAAAAAGCATCTAAACATTTAGATGACAGCAATAGGCACACAATTTTTTCATTCTTTTATTTATTAATTCATCTTCTGTAACAGCTTCATCTTGACACAAGGTATGAACAAACTCTGGTCAGTGCACCAGTCTATCTCAGGGCAATAAACACACACTCACTCAATCACTCACACGCTCACATCTATACTAAGTAAATCCACCTACCAACCTATCAACATTCACAGAGGGTGAAACCGAAACTCCCCACTGACGGTCACCTGAAGCCAAGATCAAGCTCAGGATCCTGAGACTTTGTGGCTGTGTGGTGGCAACACTACCTGCAGCATCACCATGCCGAACAAAGTTGTTGTTATTTTTTATTCTTTTAAAAGATTACAATAAAAATCAATTGGAATGGTGAAAAATTAAGCTAATATGCTTCTAAAAAGCTTTTTTTATTTTTTATTTTTTTAACAAACTTACCAAAGTATCCCTCATATCACTTGCTGCTAGTGAGGGGCAAGAAATAGAGTCTTAAATAACATAGATTAACATTTATAATATGACCTGATGATGCTTCTACTAATTCTAGTTGGGCTCACTTTTTTTAAAGGCTCACTTTTATTCTAAAACTGTTATATGATGCTATGTGATGCTTAATGGCATTGTCCTATTTTTTACGCTCTATCCAATGCACGGTTGTTATAATGGCAAAAGTACAGTTCCGAGCTGTTGATTTGTAAACCCTTAGACCATTTTACTCTACTGAAAAGCATCACTTACCTCTCCTTGTGCTTTATTTCCAGATGTCTGTATAAATTTGATCGTTCCTCTGCAGTCTCTGTTATTGAAATGTTGGAGAATTTACATTTAGTTTAAGATTTAATCTTTACCAAATTTCTGTGAATTTTTTTTACATTTTTTTATAAATATATATTTACAGACAAAGTAATGTAAAATGAGCGATCTTAATGTCACGCTATTAAAAATAAAACCTGTTGATTGATAGGATACTGAATATCCTATGACCTGAGTGCAGATTTTATTAAGGCATGTCGAGAAAATACTTATTCTGTTTAAATGGATAGTTGCTATTCAGTAACGACAGAAAATGTTCAGATAATGTTACCTCAGACACATGCATTGGATTCGGCTGGTCTCTACAATAATTCCTGAGCCCACCTCACCCAGAGGGACTGATCCTGCTTGTTTACATTCTCAACTTGAGTACTACAACAGTAGCCACTACGATTCAGTTTTGGCATATAAACACCAGAGGGTGCTTTCCAGTGGTTCAGAAACTCTGCCCTGAAGAAGCCTTCAGGGTATATTTATGAATTGTGACTGCACAAAATATCAACACCTTTGGGATGTTTTTTTTTTTTTTTCTACTGGCATAGGGCTGTAGGCTTTAAAGAGGTTTATGGTTTTGGATTCCTGCAGAAGACGTATACCACAATAATTAAAAGTTAACAAGGACATGAACAGTAAAAGACACTGTAATGTTAAAATCTGACTTACAAAGTTTTACATAAACATAGGATTGCGTTCATTTGCAGATGTTGATACTGATGTATGCTGCATGCCAAAATATGATGTTTGCTGAGATTGAAATTAGATTCTGAAATGAAGATTGATTCATTCTTTCATTGTCTGTAACAGCATATCCAGTTCAGGGTCGCGGTGGGTCCAGAGCCTACCAGGAATCACTGGGTGCAAGGCACGAATACACTCTGGAGGGGGCACCAGTCCTTCACAGGGTGACACACACTCACACATTCACACACACACTCACACCTATCGACACTTTTGAGTCACCAGTCCACCTACACACACTCGTGGGAGGAAACCAACACAGACACAGGGAGAACACACCACACTCCTCACAGACAGTCACCCGGAGGAAACCCACGCAGACACAGAGAGAACACTCCACACTCCTCACAGGCAGTCACCCAGGGGAAAGACATGCAGACACGGGGAGAACACACCACATTCTTCGCAGACAGTCACCCAGAGGAAACCCACGCAGACATGGGGAGAACACACCACACTCCTCACAGACAGTCACCCAGAGGAAAACCACGCAGACACAGGGAGAACACACCACACACCTCACAGACAATCACCCGGAGGAAACCCACGCAGACACAGGGAGAACACACCACACTCCTCACAGACAGTAACCCAAAGGAAACCTACACAGACACAGGGAGAACACACCACACTCCTCACAGTCACCCGGAGGAAACCCACGCAGACACAGGGAGAACACACCACACTCCTCACAGACAGTAACCCAGAGGAAACCCACGCAGACACGGGGAGAACACACCACACTCCTCACAGACAGCCACCCGGAGGAAACCCACGCAGACACGGGGAGAACACACCACACTCCTCACAGACAGCCACCCAGAGGAAACCCACGCAGACACAGGGAGAACACAGCACAGTCTTCACAGACAGTCACCCGGAGCGGGAATCAAACCCACAACCTCCAGGTCCCTGTGTGACTGCGATACTACCCCTGAAATGAAGATTATTTATAGATAATGTATGTCCCTTTACTCTTACATTGCTAATTCACCAATGTTAAATCAACACTCTTGGTGTTAAATTAACTAATAATATTGATATAACAGATGAGTTGTTCCAAAGTGTCTCCTTTTGTTTCATAAAGTATCTGAATTCACTGTTTAGAAAGTATGTCCACTCACATTTGGGGCACATGTTGTAGCTGAATGGAACTGGATGTGGACACAGATGTTTCTAATAATGAATTCATCAGTGAGTGATGGAATGAAAAGTGACTGGAAAACTGACTTTTATTTTAATTTTGTTTGTTGCTGTTATGCTCAGATCTTGATGATGAGGGAGGAGATGCTGCTGAGACTCCCTGAGAGGGAAATAAAAAAGGAGGCAGTGAAGAAAAGAATGACCCACTACCTGTGGAAGCTGTGGGTAAATAAGATCAGTCACAGCCAACTTGTGGGAGAATCACAGAAAGAGCACTGAAACACTAGTACAATGTTCAGTGGTTGTAGTGTGTTTGCTATGTTGTTGCTAGGTAATTACTTGGTTGCTGTGGTGATTTAAATTGTTGCTAGGGGCACAGCAGTCCAAGTGCTGACTCTGTCATCAGGAGATCACAAGTTGGGAACCTGAAGTAGAATATAATCCAGAAAATATGTTGCACTTTGTACAGTTACTCTAGGAAGGTAAGAAGAGGAGAGTGAGAGAGGAAGGAGAGAAAAGAGATGGAGGAAGGAGAAAGAGAGAGAGAATCCCAGGAGAGAAAACATGAGAGAGAGAGAGAGAGAGAGAGAGAGAGAGAGAGAGAGAGAGAGAGAGAGAGCAAAGAATGTACAGAATAAGATAGGAATAAATAAGAGGAATAAGTGAAGTGGAGAAAGGAGAGAGAAGCAAGAGAAGACACCAGAGAGAACAGGAACAGGGTAGTACAAGGAGAGTAAAGGAAAGAGTGGCAGGAAGGAGTGAACAAGAGACAGTGTGAGGAAGGGCAGACTAGGAGAAAGTGGGAGGAAAGAGTGAAGAGGAAAATGAGAGAGGAAGGCAGGAGAGATAGAAGACAATTTAATAAAGTGAACAGAATCCCTCACACTGAATCTCCTCTACACTTCTCAGTTGGTAGATTTTATGGGTCAGTCCCAGAGGTATTGGACTGAGCTCCAGAACAGAGTCCCACTTCTTTTCATCCCACTGCTATGGAGGTGGGTTACACATCTTTAGCCCACAGTTGGCACTGGGCATATATGATTCTGCAACTTTGTTCAGTCCAACAAAATTTACTCATTTAAATGGGTTTCTTCAAATGTTTGGACATGAGGTGTAGAAGGATAGATAGTAAGCAGTGAGGCAGATAGACAAATTGACAGAGTACACCTCAAAGGTGTTACAGGTCACTCCCTCCAGTACAACATATACACTTACACTTACACATACACATACAGATATAGAGCAACATACTGAGATAGACCCTCTCTGCCAGTGAGAGGTTACTACAGGTCATGCCATTAATACACAACAGACTCAGCATAGAGAATAAAAAACATAGGGAGCAGGTTGTTTCAGATTCAGGTTCCTGCATTAACACTTAATTTCCATCTAATAATTGTTGTGCAATATTTGCTAGTTTTCTGTGAAGTGAAGAAATATGCGTGTGTGTGTGTGTGTGTATCTGTCAGGTCAGAACCTGGGAATAGAGTAGTCTCAGAGCTTGTGAAAGAAACTTTTGTACAATCTAGCAGTGAGAGACCAAATGCTGTGTTAGTTTCTTCCATAAGGCAGGAGAGTAAAGAGTTCATGTGAGGGTATGTAGGGTCATGAACACTGGTGGTTTGCACAGTGCAACGTCAGTATCAGTGATGGAGGTAAGAGGGACCCACATGATCTTCTCAGCTGTCACTATTTGCTGGAGAGTCTTGTTGTAGTAAATCCAGGGTTTTGTGATATTACTGGCTACAGTTCTTGGGGTAGTAGTAGTGGAAAAGCAACCGGAGAAAGCACATTGAGCCAAGTCCAGTCGAGCCAATGCCATGCAGTGGAAAAGCACCAATTGTTCTTTCCGATGAGGCCCACCACAGTCATGTCATCAGCAAACTATGTGGTATGAAATGTATTGAACTGTGCAACACAGTCATGAATTAGCAGAAAATCAGCAGTGAGTTGCTCTGTGGGGTACACTGCTCAGTGTGGTGATGCTGGAGATGCTATTCCTGATCTGGACTCACTGTGGTTCTCCTAGTCAGGAAGTTCAGGATTCAGTTGCAAAAGGAGGAGTTCAGGCCCAAGGTGGAGTTCAGGAGCTCAGACTGAACAGGAGGCGCTGAGCAATTTTAATGTCTTTGGTGTGCACGCACAGTAACTCATTTGTTGCTGTGCAGTTTGTGTTGGTCATTCTCTAGTTTTACATCAGTGGTTACAGTGTGCTGTCCACAGCACTCCTTTGGGTGGAAATTGGTTGTTGGTTGACTATTATACGTCCAAGAGTAACACTCCAGTTTTAGAAACTCCAGCAACACTCCTTTTTATCTAGTACCACTGCAGTTCTGCAGTTCTGACAATGTCACTGCAGTTCTGAGGATTAATTAATAAATATATTAATAAAATACATATATATTAGTAAATATATTGCTGTATCCTTAATATGTAGTACATTACAATGCTTTAACCAGATCTTATTCTCTGCTGTCTTACTTCAGGATTTTTCTATCATGAGACCACAACTTTAATCACCTTTGTCTGAGAACCTATGTGCCCTTTGGAACTCTTACTGGGTGTGTGACTGAATGAACACCTGGGGCTGGTGCCTGTTCATCAAAACCAGCAGAAAACATCTGCTCACTGTTCAGAGCAGAGGAAGAGGTCTGTATGGACCAACATCTCCATTATCCCTGTTTTATTTTGGGCTGTGTGAGTGATGTGATGTTGGCAGAGGCTCTGCTCTGACTGCTGGGAGCTGCGTGATGGAGGCTGGGTCAGGGATGGGGCGGTCAGACGTGACAGGCCCACCTGCTGCAGACTGGCCTGGATGGACGGCAGCAGCTGTTTCAGCATGTAGCAGAGCCCCAGAGAAAGCCCCAGAGCATCTCCAGCTGCTCCCATTCACATCCTCCAGCTCTACAAGCCTCACAGGAATCAGAGAGAGAGAGTCAGGGTCAAAAGCGCTGTGGTCCAGGTCACTCTCACCTCACTGACCTTCATCATTCAGAGGGCTATCAGTCATAATCTACTTATCACAGTTCACTTTCAAGGTGATTAGTGAGATTTTATTGTTTTCTATTAATAATTGTACCTCATCTTGTAGCTTGTTGCTGTTTTGCAGAGCAAGTAAAAATCAGAACACATTTGTTACTGGGAACAAAATTTTAAAAAGAATGCGATAATGATTTTGAGATAGTATTTCACGTCATTGCTACAAGAATCAGATGACTGTGGTTGAATATAACTGTGTTGAATATAATTGTGATTGCACACTAAAAAGGAAAATTACAAAATAATAAAGAGTATTCTGTAAGAAACTGTAGACGGATTTATGAATCCACCAGATATACCTTATCTTCATAAATCCAGACCTGACTCACGTATAATCTTACCATAGATGGAATTTAAAGATTAGCCTCTGTAGGTTCAGGAATATTTGAACCATATTTCGGCACTGCATTATTGCCAAGATTTTAAACATCATCACTAAACACCTAACTGTACACACACAAGCATGTCCACAATCCCTTGAGGGTTATTGCATAAAGATGCATAATGTGGTCTGGAGAAATCCAGCCAAATCTGATTTCACATCACGGTTGAATACTGACTATTTCAGGCTTAACAGAGTTTTGGATGCATGAGTGCACGCATCCAGACACACAAAATATTTTTTCTCCAGAATCTGATCCTGTTGATTTCAATTTTAAGCCAAACTCTTCTATAGCTCAGATTGAAACAAATTAATAGTATAAAAATATAACAGCATACACAGTAATTGTGTATTAAAACGTGAAGATGATTGTTCTCACTTGTTGGTGTATAATTTTTTTAGTCAATTTGTCATTTCACCAGGGTTGCCCAAACATTTGCATATGAATACACACAGTAGCAAATAAAAGAATGGCTATCTTTATTCCCAGGTTTGGCTTTTCTTCACATGTTTTCAACTTTATGAATTTAACCTCATTTTCATTCCTCTGGGTAATAGAATCTAAACAAAAACAACAAATAAAAAACATGCAATTTCCTTCAAATCTCACAAGTGCAAACAAGTTTTGTTCAGGACTAATCAATACCGAGACATATTGTGGTTGGTGAATTTAGCTTTGAGCACAATCTTTAAAACAAACTCCATTCAAGTGCTAATTGTTAATAAAAGGTTTTAGCATAATTGATTTTTTTGTCCCTCTCCTCTTTACCAATCCTCCATTTATACAGTCATAGCTTATTTCCCCACAGGCCAATTTCGCCTAATGTTTATGTGTGGAATGAAGGCATAAATTGGCAGAACAGAAACAGTAATCTCAGTGGAAGGGAGAAGGGACATTCACTCCATGCACACATTAGCAGTGGTACATCTGTATAATTTCCTTTTGAAAGTTTGGGAAAAGGCAGGGAAAGCTGACTAATAGAACACTTTGTGACTGCTGATTACAACAATTCTCTTCAAAAGTCAAAAGCTCAAACAAATTTTCAGTATCAACAAAAGGCAACAAAAATTATCAACAAAAATATGTGTCTCCTCTAGTTGGCTGCATTCCTTGGAAGAGATGAGATTTAAGTAAGTGTTTATTGAGCAATGTGCTTTTTGTTCTAAGGCTGTAATGTAACATGCAGGGATAATATACTGGGAGCCAGGAAAAGTGCTATGCATGGCGAGCACATAGACAAAAGTAATCAAACTGTATAACCTGTTAGAACTATACATAAAGCCTTGTGTATGAGCTGCATAGGTTGTATGAAGAGTATGAAGTTTGAAGTACAAGATTCTACAGTATCTTATTGAGACACAACTGAAAATGAACTGAAGATGACCTGACCTTTGACTAAAGCCATTTTATATCAGCTTTTGCAGTTGCACATACACAATCAGCCACAATATTAACACCCACTGCCTAATATGGTGTACGTCACCTTTGTGCTGCCAAATTGACCAATTGAATGTATAATGTGTTTTCTGGCATCAAGAGTACATTGAACATTATTGTAAAAGAAAACATGATCCATCAGGTCAAACCACTTTTTTCCATTACTCCATTATCCAGTCCTGTTGGTGAGGGACCTCGGTCAGCATGGAAATTCTGACTGACCTGTGGCTACACAGCCACATGCACAGCAACACCAATGCGATGTGTGTTCTGACACCTTTCTATCAGAACCAGCATAGAACCTTTCAGCAGCTAGGCGTAAAGTCTTGAACCATCATTGAAAAAGGAAATGAACAGAGATTAGTGAAACTCTATTTGATACCTATTGTTGCCTAAGTGCATATTTTAATCACTGTATGAGGCATATGTCACACATGTACCATAAAATCAATAAACAAAATTTAAAAAATAATAAAAAAAAATAACAATGGTTATACATTACACTGAATCTCAGATGCAATCATCTATATTTTTAAGGTGTTCCATTTTCAAAATGTTATTACTTTGACACTTTTAGGGCTGTGACTTTCAGTCTAGCCAATCTCTGACAGTGATTTGTTCTCCATCATAACAGCCTGCACTGCTGTACACTTACCCCAAATAAATGGGGGGTAAGAGTTTAAGGTACCGACTCTCTTTTGCCATAATGATGATGGATGGCATTGTGTTTGGTCATGAGATCTGACACTTAACTCTGACATTGAGGACATGAAAGTGTTATGCCAGAACACTACATTAAAATGGATTTATTCCACCCAATAAATTTTTATTTTCACCTCAAAGTTTATTGGATACTTTTTAGGCACTTAGTTTTTAATGCATTCATTTAACTCCAGAGTGACTGCAGTAGGTACTGTTTATGTAAGAATACAAAAGAAGGCACTATCACTTCATAACAAGAGATATTTTCTATACAAGACCCAGACTGATCTTTCACACACACTTTATCCCCAGACCAGACAAATGTCCTAAAATTTTTAAATTCAAGTAATTACTTACTCATTAAATTTGGGGGTTATTGATTTTGAAGTCAGAACTATTTGCCAAATTCTCCTACAATAACAGGAAGCTGTCAGAAAAAAAAACTCAGAAGAAAGAATCATATGGCTGCCCCAGGCTCTGTAAATATGTGTGGAGAAAAAAAACTAATGAACTGGACCTCCAAACTTTCAGTCAGTCAGGACAAGGGCACATAACTTTAGCTGAGTTCTGCTAGACTCACTACACTTAGCTCTATAAAGAAAAAATGGCCACTAGCAAAATTAGGTACTTTTATGTTGGCTTAAATTGGCAAAACGTACCAAGAAATACTGCAAAAGATTGGTCTGGAGCCAAAAAAAATATACTTTCTACTGCTAGATAAAGTTAACTCTAAACCCAAAGAGCATACATGCCAGAAAGTTAATAATTTTATAAACATAGCATGTTTCATTATGAACAGTTATGCAGATATATATGAATTCTATTATTGAGTTTGCCCGTAACACTATTTAGAGATAATAGGCTAAAGTTGATTAAACTGTCTCTGTAGAGTGTAATTCCAACATTGTTAATGTTAGTAAACTTGTGCTCACTGACATGGATAAATGTGCATTAGTCACATGGGGTTCTGTGGGCATAATTCCAAATGTCTGCTGTGAATTTTTATAGCAAAATCAATTCATTCATCTTCTTTAAATGCTTCCTTCCAATCAAGGTTGTGTTGGGTCCAGAGCCTACCCGGAATCATTGGGAGTAAGACAAAAATAGGCACTGGTATGGGTGCTAGTAGATCACAAGTGATGTGAACACAGTCATGCACACACTGACACCTATGGGCAACTTCAGACACCACCAAGTGTTTTTTTGACCATGGGAGGAAACTGGAGCATCTGGAGGAAACCTATGCAGAAACAGAGAGAACACACCAAACAATTTACAGACACTGACCAATGGTAAGTTTCTAACTAGTGATGTTTGATACCACCGATTTCCTTTCCAATTTGATACTGAGTAATATTCAGGCTAGTATCGGCGATACCGATCCAATACCAATATTTTGTGCAAATGCACCTAATGTGTCTGGTATATCTAAAAAAACATTTTAAAAAAGGTTACTTTTTTCATAGCCATATTTATTCATTTTAACAACAGCAACAGTGCTTAGTGATGATTAAAGCTCCACATGTTCTCCCCCTGTGCCTGCCTGCAGCCCTGAAGGACTCTTGCCAGAGATGTCTGTCTTGCCCTAGCAGCAGCATCTGAAACTGTACACTGTATATATTTTGATTTGAGAATTGATTTTTGAGCATAAAGTTCTGGTATCGGAGGTATCGATATTTCAGTATCGATCCGCACATCACTATTTCTAAAGTTGGGATCCAAGAGCAGTGGGGCAGCAACTCTATCTGTTGCTCCAGTTATCTTCAAACATTGTACCAGACGTTAGATCTAATTATATAAATCATATCAATCCACTAAAAAAACCCTGCCAAAATTGGACCAAATGAATTGAGGTCAAGATGAGATATTAGTCCTCTTAGAGAACTTACAATGCTTAAGTATTCAAGCACAATGATTATAAATGCTCCCTTAATCCTGTTAATCACCTTCAGTTTGTATTTCTTTCTATCACTTGCCAGTCTCATCTCATTCAGAAGTAGACCCAGGATCGTAACCATTTGGTCCTGTGCATACTATAGAAACAGTGCATTGTACAGAAACAGCCAGGTGCATTCTGCAGTGATGGTAGAGGTTCATGCAGCAAAATCAGACCAAACTGTAAATGAAAATGTATTCTTCTCCATTTTTTGCATGCTTTATATTCCCAAAATCCTCCTGTCTGTTGTTGACAAACTCTAAATCTCTGGCTTTGTCTGAAAATGGTTTAAGTAATCTGGAGAAGCTCTGATCATGAATCATATGGAGGATTCATATCCACTACATGTCGAATACACTCCTCTTTTCTCTTTACACTTACTCTTGCTGACAAAATCCTTTCATAGTTTATTTTACTACAGCTATATTTTTGACACTTATCTAAATGTGTCCCTACCATGCTGTAACACTCAGCTTTCCTGTTGCCTCAGCTTGTCTGCACATTGTAGTTTTGCAACATGCAAGTTTAGATCACAACTTGTGTTCTCAGCTTTATACCTCAGGGATTCTTCCACGCATTGGTGTAATATTAATTTAGAAATACTACAAATAGCATAGTGTGGTGAGGCATCTGTGAGTAATCAAGTATGGAAAATCTCTTTTAAAAATAAGTGCTTATTTAAAAGGCATGTTTTATTCTGCTATTATAACTCAATTTATTTGTTCGAAACACTTCAATGACAGAGTATACTTTCAGTTTCAGTTTGTAAACCCATTCCATGAAGCTCTCTATGCACTGTTTTTGAGCTAATCTGAAGGCCACATGATGTTTGAAGGTCTGTAGTGATTGACTTTGTGTCCTATGCATCTCAATTGCTGTGCAATTGCCACTAAACTACACAATGAAAAAATAAAGAAAAACATATAAATTAAGGCTAGGGTCTTATAACTCCACAGAAATCTTTTTAAGGATGATAACCTCCACTTGAAGCTGAATCCCAACTGTTATAGATTACTTTAACTCCTCAGTATCTCATCCGAGGACAATTTGATCAATCTGACTGTCCTTGGTGTGATTATATAATGACGAGTCATTATTCTTGGCTCATTTCACAATTTTAACAAGTCATGCTGGTTTTTATTATACAGCATTGCAATGGTTTGACTCTTTTACAAGACAGATGTATATAAGGTCTCTCATCATCTCAGCGATTGACAATGCAACACAGTCCTGGAATGTTCTTACATCTGGCTTCTGGAAGATGTCTACAATATATTTAATACTATGGCGTCAAAATAGGTTCTAAATTTCTGAGAACCAAAACACATAATCCATAACCAATAAATGTAATTCTGTAATTGAGAAAACTGACATTAATATTCAGAATTTTAAAAACAGAATATTTCTGTATATAATCATCTATTTTGAGTTTAATATTCTTTAAGAATACGTTTTCGCTTTCATTCCGCCTTTCTCGGTTGCGTTTCTCGTAGTCTCGCTTTCGCCTCCAGAAGTTTCTGGCTTTTGACTTAAGACGGGGGGTCGGGATCTAGACGGTCACAGGCTGCTTAAGGTAAGCCCCGCCCACCCAGCTGATTCTGCACACCAGGCTACGTCAGCGAGAGCGTGGCAATCTTACACTGACTGGAAAAAGATTGCCCGGCAAACACTGGTAAGACATATCATATATTTATTAAAGAATATGTCTTTTAGTAATACTCAGTTCCTCATAGAGGCTTAGAGTCATTTTGCAATCAGGGTTAGGGTGTGCAGAATCTGCTGGGTGGGCGGGGCTTACCTTTAGCAGCCAATGAGAAACTTCTGGAGGCGAAAGTGAGACTGAGAGAAGGGCAACCGAGAAAAGGCGGAATGAAAATGAAAACAGATTTTTCAAGAAAATGAAAATAAAAATAGATGATAATATACAGAAGTAATCTGTTTAACAAGCTTGTTTTATAACTCTCAATATTAATGAGTTTTCTCAATTACAAAATGACATTTATTGGTTATGGATTCTGTTTTTTTGTTCTCAGAACCTTAGAACTTATTTTGATGCTATATAATACTTCTAAGCTTGGCTACAAAGACCAAATGGACAAAATTCTGTCTATGTTATGGCAATGTTAAAACAAAAAAAATGAATCATGTGTCACATGGAAGACAAGTATCAAGGCTCTGTCCTGCTGTATCACCCAGGTGGTGGAAAGATTTTCCACTGGATACCTTCAAACATAAACTGAAGACCAATAGATTTGTGTAGCATTCAAATGAACACAAATCCAGAACTTATTTGGACTGTTTGGTAGTGTTGAGGGATTTAATGTACATACATGTTTTTTTAGGATGGATTTAGAATGAAACCTGAAGGGAGATGTCGTGTTCTGGCTGCTGTTTCAGGACAGCTAATTTCAGAAAATGTCAAATTGATGACCCACTTCTTAATCTCCACTGTGGTTCTCTAACTGAAGTCTGTTGTGAAGTGTTTACATGTGGGACTTTCTAAAGACATAGTGTTCATTTCTTTAGAACTCTTACTTCTCCATTTTAGTAATCCAAACATAATGTTAAAAAAAGATCATTCAAAATTTGTTCATCCCCACTCATTATATGATGCTGGATGGAGTTATGCAACCTCTGCTAAGAAGTCTGCACTTCTGGAGGATCTGTCCATGTTTGAAACTGATCAAGTTTCACTCCTTCCGCACAAACCCCTGAGCTTTTCATCCTGCAAAGCACATTGTATGCTTTTCTAAAGGAATTTCACTTTGAACCCTTTGGAAAATGAGTTTGGCCAGGGGTCGCTGGCTTTAATGTCACATTTAAATTCACTTTGTTCTCTGTGGCAGACTGATGCACCCGGTAAAGGACAGTCTTCTCTGATCTCCCTCTTCTGCTCCTTTAAGCTCAGAGCTAAGGCGCTCGGCTTGTACTGTCTCAAGTTGCCACTGTGACTGAGCTTGGATATGAGATTTGGTTTCCATGGTGACACCGCGTGAAGTTGACAGCAGGCTTAAGTGGGTTCATCCTTGAACATTAAAGACAGCAGAAGCTGAGGTGCTGCCTGTTGAGCCTCAGTCATAAGTCAAAATTACAAAACTCATAAAGCAGTAGGATATTTCTGCTGCATTATGATTGGTGATTATGTTTGTAAATGATAAAAAAAACATCTACTAGATACTGACACAGCTCTTAGGCTATATATGTTGGAAATTATCTTGAAGTTTAAGACATTTGTGGCCAGTGTACTACAAATTTTTACAGTGCTTCATTTGAACTAACTTAACAGTTTTAAATACTGCCTCAATCTAAAAATCAAATACCACATTTACTGCACATTTTTTCTGTTGAGCATTTTCATTGTATTTGTAATTTGGTTTAATTCATCATCATCATCATCATCTTTTCCGCATGTCCATTTCAGGGTCGCGGTTTGGTTTAATTTAGGTACTTTACTTATTTCTGGGTCATCTTTGTCATAGTATTTAGTGTTGTCCCAACCAATGCCCACTTGGGACTATTTGGCAAAAAGAAAAATATTTTTTTTTCATTAAAGGCAATCTTCACAATTTTAAGTTAAATGAGAAACATACATTTTCTTGGTTCAACCTGGCTCTCCCTAATTTTGAATGAAAGTTAACACATACAGAAAGAGCTACTAAACTGAACAGCTCGAGTTACAAATGAAAAAAGTAATTAAAAATGTACTTCAATGACAAACAAGCTACAGTCTGCTTCTTATTCAAATATACCATTCCACCTCCCAAATAATGCCTTCTTTGCATGGTCATGTGGGGATCCTGACCACTCAAGTGCAGAGTGAAAAGATGCTTTAAAAATATTGAGAGCAGTGTGTTATTGTAGCACTAAAATATGCACTTATTTTGTGGAGCCAATTAATAAACTGTAGAAAAGAGTTCAGAAATGTGGAGGTGGCTTTAATATTATGGCAGATTGTTGTATAAACAAGAGTGAAGAGTGTGCTAATAAGCATTGCTCTCATGCTGAGGAGATATCTAATGAGGAGCTGATTCAGATAACATTATCTAGAAGAATAGATGTGACAGTCTTTCAACATGGACACCATAAGGCAACAGTGACAGCTCCCTATTGTCTGAACAAAATGTGTTGTTGGTTTGTTGTGATCTAATTGTATTAATTCTTCCATCAGTGAAATGGATAGTGGTTAAATACTGTCAACATTTGTTACAGCAGCCCTTTAATAAAAGCCATCTGTATGATGTATTCCTTCTTTTTTTCCTTCCTTGACTCCAACTATGCTGGTGAAGGCATATGTCATCTTCCATTTGCTGCTTTTAAGAAAGGAAAATTTTTGTAAAGAAATATGGCAGAAGGAGATATGCTTCAGTGTTTCACAAACAATCAAAGATGGCTCTTGTCACCAAACGTCTCGTCGTTCTTAATCTCTTCCATTGGAACGAATAAAATGTTGGCCGTTAAGCATTCACCACTGTCCTTCACTCAAGCCAAGCAAGCAAAAGATTTAATTGTAATAAATGAATGTGATAAAAATGTGTGGGAGTAGAGCCCATTCAATTGTTCTGGGTGAATTATTGCGCATTGAGGTGGTGAAATAAACACATGGTCTCAAAATCAGTTTGGCCAGCTCAAGTTATCAATGGTTATCTGCCATCACACCATGCCACACACTCAATGCTGACAATTCACAGCTAATCCGTTGCCTAGCTGCTTCATGTGCTTAGCCGAAGCCTTGCATCTGTTGCTCTGGCTTCGGCATGTGTGGCCTTAGGTCCAGGCATAACTAAGAACCTTTAATTCTGCTGTTTTTTGGAGGCCAGAGTCTTCTGCTAAATGCATTTTCATTAGGCAAGCTGCTGAAGGCTGTGCCAGAACTTTGATAAAGGAAGCATTTCATCATTTTTTTTTTTTAACTGAGATTATTTTTTATTTATTTACTTACTTATTTGGTATTTTATTTGACCCTCTTTTACTGCATGTTGACATGATTTTTTTCTGAGATGAATTAGCCTGCCTGTTATAGGCTTTGGTGTTGTTTGGCTAACAGAACTCAGAGGAAAATGGCGAGAAGCAGTTCCACACACTGAAGCAGAAAAGGCCCCTTTTCCTCAACTTTGATTATTACCATATGAGAATTTCCAATTCTTCACTCATATGCTGTGGATATAACATTGGGCTTGTTTTTTTTTTCTGTCTGGTCATTTACATCTCTTACTGTGATATGTTGTAGGAAGCTGTGTGATCCCATCCCAGACAGACGCTGGCACACACAAAGGCATCTGAATCCATGACATATAAGTAAGTAGCATAACACCAAACAAGACATCTATCACACACATGAGAACAATTTCCCTAAATCTCCATTTCTCTTGCATTTTTTTTTTCATTTTTAACAGTGTACTGAAATATTCGGTGCAATATTATACAACATATAAAGTCAATGGTTATTTGGAAGAAGCCCAGTTGTATTGTATACATGCTAAAAATGTCTATTTCATTTTTCAATTTAACTTAACTACATCTGATTTTGAATGTCAAAATTGACCCCAAACACAATTCAGCAGGAGCACTGTTTTCATGAATAAATCAAGACGATTGCATAGTTTCTTTGTGCTAAGCACTACGTCAGTATGCCAGTTAAAATGAAAATGATTTCAGTTATCAATCTTCCACCCAGGTTTATTAAAACAATGTTCAACATTTTATACATGTAAAAAAAATGGTACTGAACAGCATTCCTTTCCACCAGAAGGTACAGTATAAATGTACATACAGAAAGGACTGTTTATAGCTTTTGTTTGGTACAATGTGTCTGACAGTGTACATTTATTTCCATGTATTTTTTACAGTTTTTAACAATATAACACTTTAAAAATCTAAATGATGTGTATCAATGTAAGTAAAAAAACATTTTTATTATTAAAATTAAATAATTATTAAAATATAAAACATATATATATATATCAGTGGCGGATGCTGGTCTTTCAAGGAGGGGAAGCTCAATGTGTGTGTCGGTTTATTTATACGTAAATTCTACCCTCCGTTCCTTTTCAAGAAAATGATCTGTGACCCTGTCGGACCAACAAGGCGTCTTTTCCAGGGACTTGACTAGTGTCCTCTCAATGGCCAGCAGAGCTAGGCTGCTTAAACGGCCTTGGCCCGTGTGAAGTGTGTCCGCCTGTGAGTGCTTTGTGACGGTGGAGGGGCTCAGCAGCACCCGCTGGACAGAAACTGCGATAGAAGTCAGAAAGAGTGATAGAAGTCAGTCTCCAAACACAAGCAGCTACAAAAAAAAAAACACCAAAAATAGAAGCTCGATTTGTCGCTAGTCGTTTTTAACAAAGAAAATGCGAGGTTTAAGAAAATCTGGTTCAACGCAGAACAGAATGAAAATGTAATGCTCCCATGGATCTCTACACCAAAGGATCGCTGATTCGCTCATTTCGCTGTCAATCAAAAAGGGATTCATCATGCAGAAGCTGAGCGTCCGGGCCAGCCGAGGCCAGCCGACTGCCCCATAGACGCTGATATATATATATATATATAGAGAGAGAGAGAGAGAGAGAGAGAGAGCCAGGAAACATATCTTCTGATTCGTGGCTCTTCTTTTCAAAGTTTTCTACAACAGTGGAACCTCTAAAACGAACGACTATACTAATGAACTTTCCAAGATACAAACCGGGCATTTGAATCTTTTATTCGAACCATTACTCTAGAAACGAACCCGAGCCGGCGGCTGGAAATGGACACTGACCCCAATAGGTGAGTCTCCCAGCGCGCACAGACTTGAGTGAGCTTTTAAGCTTAGTAAATTGTAGTTTTAGCAATTTAGCATTAGTGTAAATAGCAGACATCGAAATTCGTGCTAAGTTAAGCCGTATCTACGCTTCGTCTCCCCACATTCACCACCTACTCTCCGTTACTCCACCCACCCCCCACCTCCCGTCATACAGCCAGTGCCTGTGTTACTGCTCCAGACAGTCTTCAAGGTAGCGATATGTAACCACTTAAAACTTTTTTTTTTTTTTTTATTACTGTTACCACTGTATAATTTCAGAGATTTGTAAACATATATCAGTGCAAAAATTGTGACTTTCGGGGTGGGCCGGAACGCATTAATTGCTTTTCCATTATTTTAAATGTGGAAAATTGACTCAAGAAACGAACATTTCCACTTACGAACCGGGTCACGGAACGGATCAAGTTCGTAGGTAGAGGTTCCACTGTATGTGGAGGTGCATTGAGTATCTGTTTATGTCATTGTATGTCGCGTTTTGTAACGATTTATATATGTGTTTTGATTGCTTTGTTTCTTTGGGAACAGACTAAAAGTTTTATTGAATCTAATTTTCCAGCTTAGGCCAGGACACCACAGAGCACCAATAGGAGTTCTTGGGCAAGCCTCCTAACACTACATTAGCCTGCATCTGTAACATGCAAAATTGTAAAGCACACTCATATATCCTATAAATGTTAGGTTTTCATTGTCACATTGAGAAACTGTGCCCTATTTTCTGAGAGTGTCCACATGTAATAATCTCATTCATTTACTGCTTTGGTCCTCAGCAAAAAAACAGCCAGTGACTCTATGTAAATTTGATATATGTAAGCTGTGTTTACTTTCAACATGCTACATGTGATGTCTATTTTTAAATGCCTAGTCCAGTTTCAAAAATCCTATTGTTAACAAATCCATGAGGTGACACAAAAGCTGAAGCTAAATTACAGGCACTTTTGAGTACTGAAAAAGCCAGTAAGACTGGTAAACAAACAAAAGCTCAAAGTATTGACCAGGCATGAAGTGCAATACCTCACAAAGAGAGAAAACTGAGAGCTCACATGGGAGAACTGATTATAAAACACAGTCAGGTGTGTCTGTGGGGCAGGGTCATAGAACAAAAGGCTGGGGAAGATGAGAGCTGACTGTAAGTTTTATGTAATGAAAGGCTGGACATAAGTATCTTTCTCAAACATGTGGATATAGAATTTGTACCTAAATTAAATAAAATAATCATCAATTATGAACTATAACATATAACATTTATGACATTTGGCAACCCATGTTTACCCTGTTATTAATGCATGAGAATGTATAGTTAGGAGTTGGACCCAAGGGCTATTTGTACATGATGTTGCTGAGAATGGAAGTCCAGTCTGCAGTTGGTCAGTGTTCTTGAAGTATGGTTAAAAAAAAAAATGTTCCAAATAAAAAGGACATATTGTCGTTGTAGTGATTCGAATTCAAATCAGTAATTTTTTCCATCACATACACCAACATGTGAGGATAGCTACCGATATGAAGTGTGTTTTAGCACCGAATAGTCCCACACTTCCTTTTTCATGGCCTACTTGCCAGATGGAACAATACCACTTGCCCCAGCTTGCCACATGAGTGCCACATAAAAACATACTAGGGCCATGTGTCAGCCAGAAGTAATGTTTGGGCAACTTCTGGCTTACATTCAGTGTGTTGCAGCCAATACAGCCGTATCTTTCCAAAACCTTGGTCAGATCTGTTTTGTGACAAGGAGAAATGAGCATTTTTTTTATATGTGAGCCACTTTTGGCTCACATGCAGTTTGCCAGTAGTGAGAGTCAGCCAGCATGATTAAAGCATGTTAAAATCTCTTAAATTATAAAATCCATAGCTCTAAATGCAAAATAAATCTCCAGAAGGGTAACTATAGAGGATAAGGAGAGGAATGTTGATTACTTTTAATGGATGATTTTAATCAACAAAGTTTCAAAAAGCCATTGCCCATTACTTCTTAACTCAATGTAATGAACAGCGGCACTATCAAACATAAAAGTGTTTACAAAGGGTTATTTTCTCAACGAATAATTTTTGTTTAAGAGATGTGTGTGTGCAGAACCTGTTAAAGGTTCTTTACCCATTTAAACCTATTAGCAAAAATGGTTCTTTATGGAGACAAAAGTGTTTCTTCAGTGGCATTACTCAAAGATCCCTATGTAGCACCTTTATTTTTAAGAGTATGGTGTGTTCACATTGTGTTAATAAAAAAAAAAGCAGACATGTTTTATGTTTGTTTCGAAGCTTGAAAACTAATCAAAACTGACTTTCTATGTCCTTAATGTTTGAGTTTCTCTACATTTTGTCAGAGCAGTCATTACAATTAAACAATATATAACTTCTTCCACAGTTCTCTGGAGGCTGACATTAACATATAGTGGAAGTGTTGTCCACTCCACCCTGGCATCTGATCCATTACTGTATCTGATGATGCATCATTTTAGCTGTAGTACACAAGCCTTTTTTCTCATCGCTCTCTCCTTGCTCTAGTTCTTATTTTCAAAAAGGGCGTGTTTCTCATTCATCATCGGTGCTGCATTTATCCAGTAGTAGGTTAGGAGATAGATGGGAGCACTTTAACGGGAGCAGTCTTCCACCCAGTCCACAGCACACAGGATGAATGAATCCACTTTAACGCTTCAGCCTTATCCTGGCTGACAAGACCCATGTTAAAACCTCTCACCTCTTTTTTTTTCTGGGAGCAATGATGTGCACCATTGTTATCAGCTTTCTGATGTTTATTGCTGATGAACTGCTAACACTACCAATAGTGGATTTAAGGCAGCCTAGGCCATGTCTAGTACTGGTAAAGGTTACAGATACAATGGGATACTTCATTGACTTGCTAGTGGTAGTCCGAGGTGATGGTGTTTTATTACAATTTAGTCTGTGAGTGCACTGAAGCATGCACTTCTGGGACTACTACTGCTGCTCATTATCTCTCTCTCTCTCTCTCTCTCTCTCTCTCTCTGCCTGATCCACAATGGGAACCCCAGAGGCCAATCTAGATAAAGCATCGCCCCCCAAAATCCCTCAAAACAATGAGTAACTAGGGAAGTGTATGTCACTTTCAATCTGGCCCCCTCAGATTTAGCACTGCTATTATTTACATGTGAAAGCCACAGTAGGAGATGGCTTGTTTACCTGTAGGTGGGTCATGCTGAGCTTATTCTGCTTCATGCTGAGTTAATGTCAAATCCACTTTCAGCACCTAGGAGTGCACTGCTGCTGCAGTCTCTAATCAAGGGGTTACACAACAAAACAAGCTTTAACTACAAACAGTGAGATATCTGATATTATGCAGAAATCTGAAATGTAACATGAGAAGTGGTTTGAGAATAATAAAACAAATTTGTTGCTCTGAGCTCCAAAACCAATCGGGATTATATTGATTTATCATTGCGTCTGTTTACAAAACAGTCACACTAGCATTTAGCAAGATGTATGACATATAATTTCAGGGTAATCATCAAAGTCACCACACATTCAGTTAGTTCAGTTTACCTTGGGCCACACTCCATGGCCTCCCAAATCCCAAAACAAACTTTGATATTTGGATTGCCTGTTTGTATTGTTGAGTGTTTGTTTGTGAGTGTGTGATTCCCAAGCAATGATGCCAGATGCTAGCTGCTATTCTTTAAACTTCAGCTAGCTAGTTAACAGAAAATGTGTTGACCAATTGTGGCAAAATCTACTGCTAATGAGGGTACACCATCCCAAAAACCTGCCATCAGATTCCTAATCTGTGCTCTTATAAAGTCCAGAGTCTTAAATAGATATGGGCAAACCATCACATCTTACTTTCAGATTTGGTTTGGTTTTCTAGGTGCTTAGAAATATTACACTGTTCCGATACTCATCCATTCAGCAAAGTTTAAAGCACAGTTTCTTATGCATGTCCTCAGATCCCAGTATACATTCACATCTGGTCTCACCAGACTACCATCAAATAAGATACATTAATGTTTTGTTTTATTATCTGGTCTATAAGGCACTGATTCAACTGATCTGAGGTGATCATATGATGCAAGTGATATTTAATTGAAGTTCAAGCAGTACAACTCTATGAAAATGTTGTCATGTAAACCCTATCTAAGAGCTATGTAACAAATAAGTCACTGTGACCAAGCATGGAGGGTTGTAAAGGGTTTTATTGTGGAGGCACCGTGATTAAAGCACCCTTGGCAATAACAAAGCATTGCTGGTTCCAGTTTCCATCAACAAGATTTCTCCTAAAGCACCACTTTATTCCTGCTGTGGGACTTTAAATAAAGAGTGTAAACCACAATGCATGAAGAAGAGAAATTCTGAATTGTTACCTGAAAATATTAAAGAAGCAATAAATCATGTTTACAATTTTTAAGAAGCAAATTGTTTGTGAAATAATGTTTTATTATTAGAGATTATTCACAATTTCTGAATTTCATATGAATTTCTGAATGTTTTAGTTTATAAAGGGAAACTCACATGTGAGGAAAAATGGAACTGCTTTGTAGTTTTTGACTGAACCAACTTATGCTCCCTAGAGTGGCCACACATTTTTTAAATAGGTTACTGCAAGAAAATGACTGCTTTCTCTTTTAAAACACACAATAGCAGCAAAATAAATTTGTTGCACATACCCACCCACCCCCTAGCTATTAAAGTCAGCTATTGAAATGCAAAAATTACATTTCTATCATAAACACAAATACAGTAAAATTCAACTTACTGAATGCAAAAATATTCAGCAAGAAAACACTGTTGCTGTCAACAACTGTTGATGTAGTGTATGCCTGTTTTTGATTTTGTTTTGAGAATAGATACCATTACAGTGAAAGTTGTTTGTCATACCTGTGTGGAGGAGATTGCAGATAGAGACATTGGTCAAAGACTGAACTGTGGAGTTGCATATTGACAGTGGGGTTACCTCTCAGGCCTGATGAGGGAGTGGGTAGTGAAGGATATTTTGAGGAGGGTGACAGAGAAGGATGGAGATCTTCAACAGAGCCACCATCTTCACTTTTTGAGGGTCAGTGCAAAGCAGCAGAAATGATCCCATCAGCACTAGCACTCTAACACTCAGAAGGCATAGACATTATTGAGGCTAAATGGCCACTCACTTTGGTTTCAAAAACTCGGGTGTAAGAGGAGTTCGGTGAGAACATGGAAAAAAGACTTTAGGTCGGCTCCGAGAAGTTTCTGGCAAACCATCAGGCGACTCAGGCGGGGAAAGCGGCTTTCCACCAACACTGTATATGGTGGGGGTGGGGAGTTGTTGACCTAGACTCGGGGACGTCATTCTGCGGTGGAAGGAATACTTTGAAGATCTTCTCAATCCCACCAGCACATCTTCCGCAGAGGAAGTAGAGTTTATTACAGTCTATCACTGGGGCTGAGGTGGCTGAGGTGGTAGGAAAACTCCTTGGCGGTAGGGCGGTAGGTTCCTCAAGACTCTGGATATTGTGGGGCTGTTCTGGCTGACACGTCTTTGCAACATCGTGTGGACATCGGGGGCAGTGCCTCTGGACTGGCAGACTGGGGTGGTGGTTCCCCTTTTTAAAAAGGGGGATCGGAGGGTGTGTTCCAACTAAAGGGGATCACACTCCTCAGCCTCCCCGGTAAGGTCTATGCGGGGGTACTGGAGAAGAGAGTCCGACTGATAGTTGAACCTCGGATCCAGGAGGAACAATGCGGATTTCGCCCCGGTTGTGGAACACAGGACCAGCTCTTTACCCTCGAGGGATCCTGGAGGGTGCGTGGGAGTTTGCTCAACCAGTCTACATGTGTTTTGTGGATCTGGAGAAGGCATTCGACCGTGTCCCTCGGGGTATTCTGTGGGGGGTGCTCTGGGAGTATGGGGTACTGGGCAGAAAAGCAAAACTCTCGATTTACCGTTCGATCTACGTCCCAACCCTCACCTATGGTCACGAGCTTTGGGTAGTGACTGAAAGAACGAGATTGCGGGTACAAGCAGCTGAAATGAGTTTTCTCCGCAGGGTGTCTGGACTCTCCCTTAGAGACAGGATTAGGAGCTCGGACGTCCGGGTTGAGGTGGTTCAGGCATCTGTTCCGGATGCCTCCTGGATGCCTTCCTAGTGAGGTGTTCCGGGCATGTCCAACAGGCAGGAGGCCCCGGGGCAAACCAAGAACATGCTGGAGAGACTACATATTTTATTTTTACTAAAAAATACCACAGTATTTATGTATTTAATTTTAATAAAATAAAAGTCTCTGAAAGAAGAAAGATACTACTTTGAGTGACTGAACCAGTTTCTGAGCCATAGAGCAGCCATGCAATTTTTTTTTTTGACAGTGTCTAGTTAGTTTCCTGATTTATTTGTATACTGCTGTTTTTTTTCCAATTATCTAATTTTTGAATTACAGTCATGGCCGAAAATGTTGTCACCACTGAAATTTTTCAAGGGAAATGAAGTATTTCTCCCAGAAAATGATTGCTATTACACATGTTTTGTTATACACATGTTTATTTCCTTCCTGTGTATTGGAACAACACAAAAAGAAAAGAAAAAAAGAAACAAAGAAAGAAAAAAAAACTGAGAAAATAAGCCCAAATGCATATAATTTCATGCAAAACTCCAAAAATGGCCTGGACAAAATTATTGGCACCCTCAACTTAATATTTGGTTGCATGCCCTTTGGAAAAAATAACTGAAATCAATCACTTCCTATAACCATCTACAAGCTTCTTACACCACTCAAATTTTGGATCACTCTTCTTTTGCAAACTGCTCCAGGTGTCTCATATTTGAAGGGTGTCTTCTCCCAACAGCAATTTTAATATCTCTCCACAGGTGTTCAATGGGATTTAGACCCAGACTCAGTGCTGGCCACTTCAGAACTCTCCAGCGCTTTGTTTCCACCCAATTCTTTTTGGTAGTATGTTTGGGGTCATTGTTCTGCTGGAGGACCCATGACCTAGGATGCATTCTGAACATTAAGATCTCTGGAGATGGACTGGAGATTGTTGATCTTTTTCCACAATTTTGGTCCTTGATAGATTGCTGAAAGTATGTTGAACATCTACAGGGGTACCATCAAAATAATGTGTTTATGAACACTGCAAATATGTCAGGATGCAACAATTATGTACATTTGGGATTGTGATGCAGAACATATTATCAAAATCTGTATTTAACCTCACAAATGTTCTCATGTCTGAATGTCATTAAATCCTCACAAAAAGCTTTCAGTATTAGTGTAAATTCCTCCCAGATGGATAAAGGTTTTACTGCAGCAAATGGGAACAACCAACCTATTAATAACAAATGAATTGATATAAAAAGTTAAATAAAAATCTTTTTAAAAACTGTTTGTAAGTTTCATGATGAATTGACTGATTAAAGTAGACCTAAATTGCTAAGAATGTTTTTTTTTTTTTTTTTTTTGCTAGATTATAGTGCTTTACTGTAAAATATTGTAGATTTGCAATATATTTGGAAATAGCAATAAATCAAATATCACTCTAGACTTTTCTTATGTACTTTTTCAAAATCAAATTTATTATTATTAAAATAATCTTCAAATTAACTGTGATTTTAATCAAGAAATGTCTGTCATTTTCAGTCGCGAGGAAAGTGTCAGACAAATCCTGGCTCAGTTTAGTTAATTTGTCTATAAGTGGCTAGGCTAGAAGCCAGGATTTGTTGACACCACAGGGATTGAATGATGTATTGCACAGTGCCTACTGGGTATTGTAGTGAAAGAACACTGATGAATAAAAACATGACAACAATAAAATTGTGAATTCTGTTAAACTGATGAGGGATGCAATACTGTTCCAGAGAATACTGCATAGCAATACTGCAATTATTTCATGCACTTATCAGTATGTTTTTGGATTGTGATGGTAAAGTGGAGCACCCAGAAAAAAATGTGACTAGAATGTGACTAGCCAGGACCCCAGCATGTCAGGGCTGTGTTGTAAATGTAGCAACATTATTTATTCATTCATTCATTGTCTGTAACTGCTTATTCAATTCACAATCGCTGTGGGTCCAGAGCCCACCCAGAATCACTGGACCCAGATTTTAACACGGTTTTAAGATTTTTAACAAAATGCTTACATTTCTGTACTTGCAGTTCACAATTTTTACTTTGCTATGTGTGGTGGAACTGGAGATATATACATATGAAATAATTAGACTGCACAATTTTTGTTCATTAAGTTTAACAATGTGGGGGCAATAAATGATACCCTATAATAAATGAAAGTAAATGTCTAATTATTTAACATTGTACAACCTAAAACAAAATGTTTCTTATGCTTTTAACCCATCTGTAGTAGTGAACAAACACACAAACTAGTGCGCTAGGGGCTGTGAACACACACACCGGGGCAGCGGGCAGCCATCTCTGGCCCCTGGGGGCTGTATACCAACTTTTGCACATGTTGATTTAATTTAGATTTTCCAGTATTTTATATGAACAAAAATAAATAAATCACAATTGTTAAGGAAATTGAATCCGACTGCATGGGCAGTAATATATTCTTTGTTTCCTTCTTTAACTTTTATTTTTTTCTCACTTTTTGATTATCTGATTGACTGAGTGTAAGTGAATTATCACTGCTGTATAGTGTATAGATATACCATTGTAGGTTCAAAAAAGTAAGAGGACTGTTCTAACCATTTTATAAGTTTCTTTTGCAGAAAACCTTCTGCTGTTTTTTCACTTCTTTTGCTTCTTTTGCCATATGGCTGAAATTTATATAACCAGGGATACTGTCCCTGGGTGAGACTGAAGGGATAGTCCAAGTTTCAGCACAAATAAACCTGCCTTTATAGTGTAATCAGGTGGAAGGCCCTGCTAAAAATATTGTGCTTTAATACTGTATTTCTCTCAGGAATGTGTTTTTTCTTTCAGTTTTCTATTTTATAGGAATATTTTATCATAAAACACATTTTGTATTAGTGATAAATACTGTTTTAACCACTTAGACACAACCTGCAACAACCTAGTTACACTAAAAACCATAGCAATCACATAATACCTTTTAACCTTAAAACCAGACCAACCACAAAACAACAGAAACAACAGAGGAAGCACTGGGAGCTCAGAGTAATGTCCTAGAAACCACTTAGTAATCAACTGGTAAAACAGTAATTATCTAACAGCACCCTAATCAGCTAACAAATTTGTTTTTTTCTCTATTTTTATTTTTTCTCAATATTTCTTACGCAGACATGTATAGCTTTACTGAAGAGAAAGTCTCTCTGAGAGAGACTGGGGCTGACCACCAATGAACAGTAACTCAGTCCTGGCTGAGTTGGTTCAGAAAGTGTCCTGGGAGAGTGCTGGTCATGTAGTCAGCTCTGGATTCATAGGAGATGACATGTGACCTCTCCTCTCAGCGGTAATGATTTCTGTCCCACTGGCTTTATTCTTTTCTAGAACTGCCCGATTCCAGTGAAGTGAAAAGACTGACTCATAGAAGAGGACATCAATACTTACAATGAAGTTTTTTGCAAACAACCTACATATCTTCTAAAAATATTTATAGACTTGTGTAAAAGTTTGACAACCCATGGCCAATTTAATTTTTTTGTTGTTGTTGTTGTTGTTTTGTTTGTTTGTTTGTTTGTTTTGTTAAATAAAAATTTCACACATCCTTTACATATAGAAAGGATTTCTCTGACAGTTACATTCAGAATGAACAAATGGAACATGAACACTACAACCTCAAAATAGATACGACAGAAGACTATAGCTAATGCACTTCTTTTTCGGCTCCTCCCTTCTGAGGTGGCCACAGCGGATCAGCCACAATCCGCATCATCAATCTAGCACAGTTTTTACACCGGATGCCCTCCCTGACGCAACCCTTCCTATTTATTCGGGCTTTGGGACCGGTACTACAACATGATGCATTCCAGTGGCTAGGCACACACACTCACACCTATGGACAATGTTTTAAATTCTGTTTGCATTCATTCATGGATTTTTACACAGGTACTTAAGTAACATGAGTTCAATTTTATTAATTCATTCATTGTCTGTAACCTCTTATCCAGTTCAGGATTGCGGTGGGTCTGGAGCCAAGGCACTGGGCACAAGACAGGAACAAACCCTGGAGGGGGCACCAGTCCTTCACAGGGCGACACATGCACTCACACATTCACTCACACACTCACACCTATGGACACTTCTGAGTTGCTAGTCCCTCTACCAATATGTTTTTTGGACCGTGGGAGGAAACCGGAGCACCCGGAGGAAACCCACGTGGACACAGGGAGAACACACCAAAATCCTCAAAGACAGTCACCCGGAGGAAACCCACGTGGACACAGGGAGAACACACCAAAATCCTCAAAGACAGTCACCCGGAGGAAACCCACATGGATACAGGGAGAACACACCACACTCCTCACAGACAGTCACCTGGAGGAAACCCACGCAGACACATGGAGAACACCCCACACTCCTTACAGACAGTCACCCAGAGGAAACCCACGTAGACACAGGGAGAGCACACCAAACTCCTCACAGACAGTCACCTGAAGCAGGGCTCAAACCCACAAATCCAGGTCCCTAGAGCTACCAGCCGCCCAATGCCATTTCACTTACAAAAATGTAATGTACACCAATGGCACAGTGTAAATATACTCAAAGCCAAAACAATGGACATAGGGTCACTACATGTATATTTCCCTTGACTGCATTCATGTTCTTGTTCATTTGTTGTTAGAAAATGTAAAAAGGATATTAGCAAATATATTGTCACAGATAAATTATTCCATTTGTTATGGAATTATGTGTGCAGATGAACAGGATACTGTATGTCAGTTCTGACTATTTACTGACAGTGCAGTTCTCACTTCATGCTGATTGTGAGGGAGTTTTACTAGAGTTTTTCTTTCACTTGTTAGATGTAGTGCTTAGTTATATGTCAGTGGCTAAGCAGTGGATTTGTGAGGGTTGTGTCATTAAAAAAAATTAACTAGATTGAGTGATTCTAACTTAAAATATATTGGAAAGTTCATTCATCCATTATCTGTAACCGCATATCTAGTTCAGGGTAGCGCTGGGTCTAGAGCCTACCAGGAATCACTGGGCGCAAGGCAGGAACACACCCTGGAGTGGGCACCAGTCCTTCACAGGGCAACACACACAGACACACATTAACACACTTTTGAGTTGCCAATCCACCTACCGTGTGTCTTTGGACCGTAAGCACCCGGAGGAAACCCATGTGGACACGGAGAGAACACACCAAACTCCTCACAGACACCTGGAGTGGGAATTGAACCCACAACCTCCAGGTCCCTGGAGCTGTGTGCCTGCGACATTGCCGTGTTGTCCTATTGAAAAGTTTCACTCAGATAAACAATTTAAATATTTTCAACAATTTCTTGTTTTTGAGTTTGTAAAACTGTAAAGTTTTATATGTGATTTTAAGTAAAAAATAGCTGGATATAAAAGATTTAACTGTACTTAAATGCTATGAGTTTATGAGGCATGACATCTGAAGTCACAGACATAGGACCAGTGCAACAAATTTCAGACTAGTTGGCAGATGGTCTGGGGTTCACTGCTTTCAGTGAATTTGGACAGGTTCATGTATTTATTTTAGTTATTTCGGTCACATAGCTCCAGAGTCCTGGGGTTGGCATCGGGTCACTGCCCTAAGGAGTTTAGTGTGTTCCCCCCACAGGGCAAAACACATGGTGGTAGGTGGACTGGCTTTGCAAGAGCATCCATAGGTGTGAGTGTGTGGTGCCCCGTGATGGACTGGTACCTTGGTTACAGACAATGAAAGAATTTATGGTTAGATCAGGTACTGAGTACAAGAGCTGCATATTTTTTTAGTTATATTAAGCATTAAATGAAGTTGTAGACACTTACAGTAAATATATATGCATACTTCTGACATTTCAGTTTATGAACTTAAAAAAATTAAGGCAGACATTTGCCTAAAATTTTTAAGATCTGAAAACATATTCAGGTTTACAGTCAGCGTCCCTGACAGTACAGTTACATCCTTTCTTATATTTTTTTCATACATTTTCATATTTCGTCATTTTACTTCAATAGTCAAGGCCTCATTAATCTCTGCAGACATTTTGTTTTAATTATTAATCCCACAGAAAGCTTCATCTATCATCATGAACATAGATGATTTTATATATCCACAGCACTTCATAATTAGAATTTTGTATTATTATAAATTGTTTGCATGAAAATGTGCAAGGGTATGTGTGAAGTTTTTATCACATGCATTCTTGTACTTGTGCTCAGATTAGTGGAAACATTAGACATTAGATATTTGTTTATAATATAATCACTTTTTAGCTCAAATTAAAAATCATTGTTTTCCAAAACTGACAAGCAATGTGAAAAATTAAGAGAATTTTCCAAGTAACTAAAAAGATGTTTTACATTACTTTTAAACTGCAATATATTTACAGTATATTTTTCCCCAGTTTTGCTCTTGCCTTCAGTTTGTTATTAATATTAAATATACAAATCTCTTGTAGGTGAATGAATGAAGGAAAATCTCTTAAAGACTGCAATGAAAGTTTATGCAAATCTCTCAAACTGGGCTTTGTGATGTTAGATCAGAAATGTTTTAGCCATAATAGCATCAGCTGATTGTTATGCTTGAATGCCACTTTTGATATGTAGAAAAGTTAGTTTAGGTTTAACTGTGCAACACTGATGTAAACCCTTGATCCAGCAGCTACACAGTAAACCCAAGAGATTTAAGTTGTGCTGCTGCATTTTTTGTGTACAAAGAGTTCTGTACTCTAAAACATGCTCGTTTGTTGTTTTTGATTACATATTTATTACAGTGATCCCTGAGAAACAGAAAAAAAAGATAGACAGTGAAGTGTTCTTTTTTTTTTTCATGGCGTTGGACATCCCAACTTTGCAGCAAGAGGGCAGCCTTGTTTCATTTTTTTTTCTGCTGTTCTTTTGTTTTGTCCTTTATTATGTGAATTTGGTTTTACTTCACATTAATTCTTCTTCAAAATGGGGTATAGTTTTTAATTTTCTTGCTGTTATTATTATGTGGTTTTAAGGGCACCATAGGTTTCTTGTTGATTTTACTGAACAAATCGGTGAATTGGTGGTTTTATTAAGAATATGTACTATTTCAACACTGTTGGAAATAATCTTATGTCCTTTAAATAGTACATTTTAAAATGTAAAAATACATTCTTTAATATGTGATATAAGCTCATATAAATACATTTATTATGGACAGTATTATGGACTATATCCTAGATCTAACACTATCCATGCTGTGGAAAAGCAAAGCTGTGTTCTGTGAAAGGATTGGGCTCCATTAAATACAAATGGAGTCAGCTGGAGTGTTATCTGTGAACTACTCATCCAACAACAATGCTTAACTTGACTAAGGTTCTTGTGGTGCAGTGCAATCAAATCCTGTTTGCTCTTCACCATTGGACATCATTTTTATTCTAGGGTCAGATTTAATTTTGGTTTGAGAAACTGGCTTATAGTGTATGTTTTATAAAGTCTAGTAGAATTTACCAAAATATTAACATGAGCATGCAAAGAAAATATGTGGATGGTTTGACATCAGGTTTGTTGAAGTCGGCTGCTCTATGGCTCTGTGCCAGTTATGATGGACAGCTCTTTGGTGAGGAGGCTGCAGCATCTGTGGGCAGCAGGAGCGCTAATGAGAGAGGAGAGCATTTGCATACTCGCACAGAGAACAGCAACACAGAGCTGTCCTCTCCACTTACTGTCAACCCTCCCACTAACCAGACCCAATTCATCACAATTCAGAACCACACAGGCTTTCATTCAGTCCTCTTTCTTTACTGCTAACTGCAGTATGATATGAGGCTTTAATTTAACTGAGGAGCCCTCTAAAGTTGCATGAATACTCAAGATGAATACTTTGCCATGCCAGCTCCCTGTAACTGGATTAGTAGCACTGGGTAGACCTGAAATGAACAGAGTTAACACAGCCCTCTTGCCATGGCAGCAGCAGCATCACAAATCCACATCTGTAAAGCAAAAGTGCCCCATTTGAGGGATTGAAATGGAAACGGGATCTAATTTCTATTGGACGTCTGCTGTATGACTGATAGAGTTGCCATGGTTTCTCAAAGCTGCCTTTCCTCATGGATCCCCCAAACACTGGTAATTATATACCCATCTGTCCTTCCTCATATCCGCCATTCATCATCATCCTCCCAACAATTCCATTAGCTCCTGATACATTAAGAACATGCTGGTGTAATTTTAGAGAGAGGGAAAGAGATACATGCCGCCCTGCTCTGTAAATATGTTTGACAAGGTTAATTCCTCAAGCCTACTCCTCTTTTTTATGTCCATCACCACAAGCTCAAAGTGTTCTAGGGCACCTGGCTCAGTCTGGAACTCTGAAAATGGAGCCTGTTATATTCAGTCACTGTGTATCAGTGAGAGGCTGTTCTTTCCAATTCTATCATTGGCCTTAAAGCAGAGCAAAGGCCCCCCACCAAACTAGACTGGACTTTGAAGTCCTAGTCACAAGAGCAGTAATTATTGGACTCATCAGGAGCCTTCAGGGCCAGCAGAGCCACTAGCCCTATCAAAATCCCTCAACCACAGTAAAAAAAGAAAAGCACTGATGAGAGTATACACTCTAAAAATGACAAGAAAAATGGCTTTGAATGTATATGATTCAGTGTTTTGTTTTGTTATCTCTTTTGTTGTCCCCCCAGTTTGTTTCTGCTTCGACTTCTAAATATGCTTCTATAAACTGTTCTTGTTCATTATGTTGCATTAATGTTGAATGCTATGTTTTTTGTTGTTGTTACTTTTATTTTTGTTGTTGTTACTATTATTTTTCTTTGCAATAATATAATATTGCATAATCTGTCCTTAACTTTCAGTCATAGAATGCTACTTTTTTGAGCTGCTGCTAACATGTCTTTGGACAGCTCAACACATTTGGAAGAGAACACCAAGTGCTCAACTATGATTTTCATTCATTCATTCATTCATTCATTGTCTGTAATTGTTTATCCAGTTCAGGGTCAGGGTGGGTCCAGAGCCTACCTGGAATTGCTGGGCACAAGGCGGGAACACACCATGGAGGGGGCACCACTCCTTCACAGGGTGACATTCACTCACACCTATTGGCCCTTTTTTTTGTCGCCAGTCCACCTACCAGTGTGCGTTTTTGGGCTGCGGGAGGAAACCGGAGCACTTGGAGGATCCACAGCTGAATAACAGTCAACTCAAAAACTGTTGATCATAAAGGTTTGTATCTTTCAGTTTCATATACTTTCAGTTTCAAGTAATCTTATGAAGACAATAAAGAGAAAATTAATTGCTCGCAAAAGAACAATTAAGATACAAGTTTCAGTTGTAAAATGCTGCTACTAAGGTCTCCTAAACACGAAACTTAATACATCCTACCTTACTTAATGTCATAAAACAATATAGGATTACCTATGTGTTTAAAGTGAAGACTATTAAACAAAACAATAAAGCAGGAAAATGTGCTTTCATGACCAAAACACTGCAACTCTCTGAGTTGTATAAAAATATCAAAATTCCAGCTAGGTTCTATGTTGCAAAAATTTAAAAAGAGTGTATCCATTCTTTTATTTTGGATGTTAAGTTATTGTCAAATGTAACATAAATTTTAGCTATTCTTTATGAAAGTTAGTAGCCTTCCTCTAATAATATCTTTGAAAATACACAACTAAAATTTGTTAGTTTTTGGCCACAAAATCTAAAATAAAACATACAATAATTAGTTACTAAAATTAGACTATGATTAAAGCAAACTCAAAATCAGTTGTCAAAATGAACAGTGTGAAATATATGTGTTATATTACAGGTCTGTACTGTTTCACAGGGAAAAAAGTCTTCTGCATGTTACATGCATTTAGTAGTCTGTATGAACATGTGTTGGTGTTTATGTACTTATAAGTGTGTATGATCACATGTTTGTGTGTTTGTATTTGTGTGTATGAACACATGTTTTTGTGTGTATTTATAAGTGTGTATGAACACGTTTGTATGTATCTGTATTTGTAAGTTTTACTGTGGCTGGGAAGGGCAAAACAAATTTACAAAACTAAAAACACATTTAGATGTTGTGAAACACTTTTAGCAGCCCAAAACACATTTACAAACAGACAAAGCGCTTTTACAAACAACATATCATACAGAAAGTGTAGGTACAATACACAGGAAGTGCTGCTGACATTTGTCAGTCAAACTGCTTCACAGGGAAGAAGTAAAATGCCAGTTTGGGAGGGTAATTTCAAACCATGTTTTGTCAATTTTGTGAGAGTCATTTGTGGCCCACTTTTTTTTTTCATGTGGGAATTTTTTTAGAGTTTTTAAAAAAACAGAAAGAAGAAGGAGATGCACAGACGAAGTCTAAATCACCTGTAAATCTTACTGAAAGTAAGTGGACTGTAAACACTTGCTACAGACAAACACTAGCTATAGACAAAAAATTTGACTATTGCGAAGCAGTTTGACTGTCAAACGTCAGCAGCACTTCCTGTGTATTGTACCTACCCTTTTCGTCTGATTCACCATTTGTAAAAGTGTTTCAGGCTGGTGAAAGTGTTTTGGCCATTTGTAGAAATGCTTTGGGCTGGTAAAAGTGTTTCAGATCTTCTAAATGTGTTTTTATTTTTGTAAGTTTGTTTTGCTCTTCACTGCCACCGAAGTAAGAAGGTATAAAGATATTGGCACTGAATAAAAAGGTTTTAATCCAAGTAATTTTGGTGCATTTCTATTTGTCCGTTCATCATGAAATATTCACACAGTGTGAAGGACTGCTGCTGTGTATAAATGTTGTAGTAAACATAAGTCCCAAAAAATTGAGATACATGTTTTTCTTTGGACAGCAATGATACGTGCATTTGAATATTTGACTTTAGTGGGTGTGTATAGTTTTGTGAGTGTGTATAGCTGATGGTGTGGTGTTTGAGCAGTGATTGGGCTGTGAGTAAAGCTCTGTACGGGCCTGTACTGTAAACAGATTTTATGATCACAGCTCTTTTCCTGCAGGCTTTAGTGAAGAGACTAATCACAGGTTCCTGCCAGCGCAGCGGGATCGCTTGCTTTCATCCTACTGCGGTGAGCCCACAGCTACTGCTGCACCACCAGCCTCCACCCCCCCCCCCCCATACTGCCAGGTGTTGTACTTTTCAACATTTTAAGGCTAAAATATACTTGCTACATTGCACACAGACCACTGAAGATGCGTTGTAATTCTATCATTCACATTACACTTTTCTGGATCACAGTCTGGTTTTTGAATGGGTAATGTGAATGGGATTACTGAATATCAACTCTAAACCTTTCCTTTTCTGCTGGAAACAATACTGCATGCTGTGAACTGGAAGTCGAAATATAAAATGTGTGACATGAGAATTAATAAAGCTGGGAAATTATTTGATCATACAACTGCCCATCTCTCTCAAATAGCACAGCACAATCCAGCAAGATGTGTCCAGTAAGTTGAATAAGTGGCTCTGGCAGTAGTAGAGTAAAATTTGAGGGGCTGGTGTTGTTATGTAGTATTGCATAAATGTAACAATAGACCTAGTTACAAATCCTGAAATACCTTTTGTTCTTCAGAAAACCCAGAGACATTCCATAAGAGAATGAATGCAGGCTTGAAATTACTATCTGGCTTGCAACAAATTTTGTCTAGTTGAATGCTGAGATTTTTGAAAACCCATTCTTTTCATACAGCTCTGGCTAAAGTAGCTAAAAATAGCTAACATGGTACCTAATTTTAAAATCATATATACAGGGTTTCATATGGCAAATTAAACTGATTTCATTTCATAAGTATCAAAATTGTATACATATCAACACTGTTTATACCATTACACAAAATCTATGTCAAAATTCACTTGTCCCTTGTGATAGTAAATAGAATGGATATAAATGCTTAAATGCCCTGCTTCCTACAAGTACCATTGTTAGGAACTCAAAATAATGTACTTTATACATTGCACATTGTGTGTCTTGGTTTTTCTTGCAAGGATTGAAATATACAGAGGTTGCAGGATGCAGTGTTTTTTATTTTTTATTTTTTTTTTTTTGGGAGTGGGTGGAATTGTCTTGAACTTTCTGTGACACTCTTTGTACAATAACAGCAGAAAATTTAACAGCCCTAGAAGTTTTCCTAGAATACAAATATAACATATCTGCTACTCAACATCTTGGACCACATTGTTCATTTGCTGTTTGCTTAATATCTGTTGCACTTGTGCTTTTAATGCGTTACTGTGTGTTTGTGCTATAAATGAATTCTCATGTGGGCTTAGAATACAACTAAACTTGAACCCAAAGATGCTCCAAATCTCTTGACTGGCATTTCTGTCATAAGCACCTTTGTATTCAGTACATTTGACGGATGTTGCGGCTGGCTGAATGAGCAATCTCTGCAATAAGTTCTTGAAACCTGGTCTTATGCCTTATTTATAAGGACATAACTTGGCAAGGCTATGTTACAGTAACACCAGCACAACTTACATGAGATTCTATATGATTTAACACAATAAACTAAATTTAATTATATAAAAATGAAGCCTTTTTAATGACTTCAATCTTCTGAAGGGGAAGTGTTTTGTGAAGACCTGACACAGCAGTAAGGAAACTCATCTCAAACCCAAGTGTATAGAGGTATTTATTTCAAGAAGGAAGCATAGATTCTACTATTTCCCTGTTAAGGCATTTCATACTCCCAATATGAGGACAGATTCAAGTGTTTTGTGTAGCATAACAAGTATGTGGCAACCTGGGTTTCATTTCTCAACCAGGGCAACCACATTTTCCATACCAACTAGAGTCTTTTTAAATAAGATTCTTAATGCTATATTAGCCTACCTCCTGTAACATGATTAAAATTCTCTCTGCCAAAAGCTAAATACCTTGTATTCTACATAGAAATCTATTAAATAAATTGGCAAACTCTGGAGCACACCGCTTAAGCTCACTATACGTAATGTCAAGCATCAGCTTATAGGGGTATAAAGTCATCTAGCATTGGGCTGTAAAGCAGTAGAAGTGTAGTGTTGGCGCTCCATTTAGGACCTCTGGAATGAGTTGAGTGACTTTGGTATTCAGAACTCAACTACAGGAATATCTCAACAACTTGTCTCCAGCCAAGAAAAAGCAAATGTTGTTACTGCTGCAAAAAAATCTACACAAGTTGAAACTTAACTTTGAATATATTTCCCACAATATAATCCTGGCTAGTTTTGGGTGCTACAAACATACAGAGCAATAGCCTCAGTCAGCAGAGTGAGGATTAGGCCCACGCATGTTGTTTTTTCATGTCTCTGCGCTGTACTTGGGCACTGAATGAAGTGTTTCATTTCAGGACATGCTTAAGTACCTACTTCACTGAGGTTGAGTTTTGTTTACAATTGCACAATCTTGATCAAACAGTCAATCTGCTCTGCCACACAACCATGCCCCCACAACCCCCCAGCACAAAACCTGTGAAAGCACCTTTTAACATTAAGAAAGTGCACTGAGGCTATGTTGCACAATAATGTGCTGCCTGAGCAGAGCACCATAGTGGATCGCCGTTATTTCAAAAATTAAGACAACATCACAAACACATATGTAATCTATCCACAGTGTGAGAAAATATATGACATAATTAAATATAATCCTCAATTCAAGAAACACTGGGACAATATGTGAAATGCTAATAAAAAAATACTTTAAAGCACTGACTATTTGACATGCATTAATCATTTGGGAAATCGATTAATTTAAATTAATTAATTGATTAATTTTTTAGTTAGACAAAAATTGTCCATTGCAGGACATCACACACTCCCCCAGTCACTCATTCGCTCAAACCTGGATAATTACACAATCTGCCTACCAACATGTGTATGTGGAGTGTAGGAAGAATCTGGAGCACACACGTGAAAGCCACACAGACATGGGCAGAACACACCAGTGTTCTCACAGAATGTTACCCGAACTGAGGATCAAACTCAAGGAAATATGAAATGTAGCTGTGATAAAAATGCTATTTTAAAAAATAGCATATATTGCTCAAAATTGTGCATATATTTTTAATTATTAATATATGTGAAGGTACAATCCCATGGGGAAAATTTGGCTTTTCAACTTTACCAAAATAAAAGTCTATGTGGTCTTTTTAGTTTGTTTGTTTCTTGGATAAAAACAGAATGTATGCAATTTCCTTAGACAAACTGAAATATTGGATCATCAACCACAGTACATTTCCAATTTGCATCAGTTTATTTTAGATGAGTCAGAACCCTGAGAAGTCATGATAACTTTGTAAAGAGCACCCTTAACTTTCTGGATGCAGCAAGGTATGGTGTTTATTGGCAATGATTGTCAGCTCATTCCTAGGCCTATAATGTAATATGCATCACAGAAGTAAGTTTAAATGTCATGCTAAGGTCATGAGCACCAAGTCATGGTTTTCATTTTTGCCCTTTACACATACATTCTGAATTTTATGTTGTGTTATGCCTCATAAAACTGAAATACCTAAAGTCTTGCAAAGGATTAAGTTTTACATAGTTACCTTATATTTCACCTAATTTTTGAAACCTGTTGCAGATATCACTACTAACATAGGAGTACATTTTTTAAAATATATATTATCTTATAAAATCATCTTTTAATTGTATTGTTTTGTTAAAAGAGGCAAAATGGATTACAAGTTATATATTTGTGTTTGTATTTGAATTTCACATTCTGCTTCGTCCTTTTTCAAAACTGAGATTTTTAACAGAATAAATTAATAAGGTCCATTGTGTGCTCGACTTTATCTAGAGGTCGGTACTCACAGAGTAATCTAGCCAATGTTCTCTATCTCTACCCTACTGGTGGATTAACGCTGCTTCTGTGCTCCATTCAGCATGCTGTCATAGCCTCATCCATATTTTAATTAGTGGATGTGATTTTTTGCATTGTGCCCAATATTCGCTTCCATCCCTTTGCACTGCTGGATATGTATTGATTTGCAATCTGGCAATCTGTATTGCTTCATGCAAGTCTGCTGGGTTTCGACTCAGTGCAGCTTCATGCTCACTGTCCCTTCATTGCACAAAGACTGTCCTGCTGAGCTGAGGCTTCTAATAGGAGCTTTCTGTACACCAGGAGACTGAAACTAATTAATACGCCTCCATCTCTGGGCTGCCCAGACAGCCACAGGGACCATTCTTTGCTCTCTTACTCCACCCAGTGGCACATGAAGTCAGTCACGGTTTCTCTGTGTGCAGAAGGAGCACACAGCCACCTTTGATCCCACCAGACAATTTCAGTAGGCACTAGTACAAGAACCCTAGTCCCAAAAAAAGTGGGAAAATCAGAAAGCAAGGATTAATACATTCTGTAGATCCACCAGAAAATTATAATTTATGGGGGTTTATATATATATATATATAGATAGATAGATAGATAGATGTGTGTGTGTGTGTGTGTCAGAAAAATGAATAAGAAACATTTATTTCATTTTTCTTTGAACATTAAAACACAGAATAGATGTTTGGGGATATAAGACACCATTTGTACTCTCAAAGCTTTTTCTTTTTCTATTCTTTTATAGTAATACAGTCTTCCACTGCATGTCTCTGGTGAGTCCTTCTTGTCTTATTCTTCTCTCGAATGTTTCATGCAGAAATTCCCCAAGATTCCATGAAACATTTGATAATATTATGCACCGTAAGGAATCAATTGCATTAAATCCCTGCAATCATTCAGTGAGCCTAAATTATTGGATTATACACAGTTTATTCATCCTTGTTGATAATGGACTACGCCTTACATGGATATTGCTTTTACATCACCTGTAATAAGTATGGCCCCCTCCAGGGTGTATTCCCGCCTTGCGCCCAATGATTCCAGGTAGGCTCTGGACCCACCGTGACCCTGAATTGGATAAGCGGTTACAGATAATGAATGAATGAATGAATGAATGAATGAATGTAATAAGTATGTCCCTCTCTCAAAATTTTCTGAAAAATTTTAGAACGAGTGCATGCTTACAAAAAATAATAATAAATAAAATAAAATTAATTTTAAAAAAGCAAATTGGCAGAATATTTAATATAATGTTTTGTGTACTGTTTTGTTTAAATACAGGTCAAAATGACTGCAGTCTAGGCATTGTTTTGGAGCTTGTTTTGTACTTTTGTATTTGGGTTTGGTACTTGAATCATTAGAATCATTTGAATCATGTATCTTTAATTATTAACAACATAAATGGATACTTTGACCCATATTTGTGTAATATCCCTTCTCCCTTATATGGCCTGGCATGTATCTCAAAAGCACATGCAGACTATATTCCTTCTGACTGCAGAACACTGTCACTAGAGCTGGCAGGCTTAATTCTTCTGGGATTTTGGGGGATTTCTTTGAAGCCCTATATTAAGTTAAACAGCATTATACAACGATAAACTACATTCATTTCTGTGTGATGACATCATGAGCAATGTTGCAGTCGAGGAGCCAGTTCCCAAAGTCTTCTAAAGTCCCTGAGGCATATTAATGAATAACTTTAGAACGTTAAAAACCATTTTTATAGGAAGGACACCAACACCACATCTTACAGTAGTACTATTCTCAAACCTCTGAAACAACATCTTTGCATCTTATGCTTTATTATTCAGAAACAATGTGGAAAGTGTGTGCAACATGATTGATTTGTAAAGGTAAAGAATGATAGTGTTTCACATGTTACAGCTGACATTACTTTTTACTTTATTAGTATGAAATTACATACTGTTGGTCTTTAATAATTTATAACTACATAAGGAGCTGACTCCTACAGACAGGTTGTTACTCATACATTGCATGTCTATTGGTTATATATATATATATATATATATATATATATATATATATATATATATATATATATATATATATATATATATATATATGATTCATGCATACATCTCCCTGTCTCCCTGTTTTATTTTTATAATGTTTTGTGCTTTTGATTTTACTTTGGTTTTTTACCAGCAGGCCCTGCAGACACACAGGCTGAGGGAGATGAACTTGATTCAAACTTAAAATGTTGCAAACATTCTTATCAAGAAATACAATCACATTCCAAACGAAAGCAAAAATACCACTGGGTTTTGCCCAGGGCAGCCAAAACACACCAATCAGGAGTTTGAGCACCAGAGTTCAGCTTTCATGATCAATAGAGCTCCACACTGACTGACAAACTTAACTAAACTCAAATACTCAAATAACAACATACAGTAATGTGACACTTCATTAAAGTGTTCATCAGTAATTAATTGATGGAATTTTAAAAGTCTGGAATGCATATACAACTTTAACCCACAAAAGAGAATAAATGAAAAAAAAATGTTTTTTTTTTTTATTTTATTTTGCCTTTAATTATTCTGCATAACTTTAAAAGAATGTGCCTTTATCTTTTGGTGTTGGTCAAAAAAACCTTAATACTGTCACACTGTCTTAAAGAGCTTATCAGATGCTTATCAGTGTGTTCACCAGTGCTGTGATGATGTGTGCGTTCCTTCCAGGTCAGAGTAAATTTGAAAGAAAGAAAAAATTTTAAAAATCTTCATAATCACTTCATAATTCTTGTTTTCTGCTTTATTGACTTTAGCTGGTTAAAGCAAGGCCACTGTGTGCCCACAAATATTTTCATGGCATCACAGATTCACTGCTAACTCACAGCCTACTTCTAAAACACCTGCAAGGTAATATGAAAATTGCACCAGGATGTCCCAAGGCACTTCAGGTGTGACTGAGTTTGAGGAAATCTATCTAATCATACATGGAGGACTAATGCAGCACTGATGAGTTGTATGTTTGTGTGTGTGTGTGTGTGTGTGTGTGTGTGTGTGTGTGTGTGTGTGTGTGTGTGTGGAGCGGTAGAGGCTGCACTTTGCAGAGTAAGTTTGCACCTTAAGCTGCTGATCAAAGTAATTTTATGCCAAGCGTGTGTGTAAATGTAGAAACAGCCACAGGCAACTGAGCACTTTTCCCCAGTCACTTTTTTTGAAGTCTTAACAGCAGTGTGAGTGAAGCATGGGTCAATCAAAGTGCCAGTTGTACTTAAAGAGTACCATGCAGTCATCCCACATTGCCATGTGTTGTCTTTATGCTTGTGTTTTTGAATTTTGGGTACAGTTGTTTGGGAAAGCACTGAACCTTGTTACACACCATCTGAAACTGAAAAACATGGGTGGAAATATAACTACCCACTCTCTTGATAGAAACACAAATGGAAAAATATGTAAGTCATTCTTCCTGATCTTGTGAAAGAGCCGCATACATACCTATATCTCATTACTCATGAACATCAAGCCCTGGCATGATATGATAACACACTGGGAGAGGCTCAGGGCTGGGACAAAAATGATGAAATGAAGATCCCGGTGCCAAAAGCAAGCCCAGCATTGTTTGTAAAGAAAACCCAACAGAACTGATGTAGGGCTGGTCTCTATGGGTAGAGCTGCTTCACTGTGCCTCGATTTGTGCTAGCCTCCTTCCCTTCTGGTTAATGGCAGTCCATCCCAGACCCTCTAAAAGCCCTGGAATTTGCATAGAAATGACTTTTGGATCAGGCGATGGAGATGTCCCCCTATAGCAGAGCCACCCTTTTGAGTCTCATCAATCAGACTAAATGAGCACAACACAAAACTCAGCGGTAAGACATTTCATTTGGAGACAGACTCATGTTTACCAATAAACAGCACCAGGGTGTTCATTGAAAAAGACATTAAGACTGGGAAGAGGGGAAGCTAAAGCTATTTGAAAGAGCTGCTTTTACTTTCACCCCAGCTCTGTTTAATGTTCCTGTAAAACTAGTGTTCTTAGGAGTTGCAGGACAACATACACTATAAGGCCAAATGTAACAGCATTGTTTCTTCTTGGTGCGCTTTAGTTAGATTTGATGGCATTCAGTCATGAGAGCATTGGTGAGTTCAAGTGCTGATGTTGGATGTTTAGTTTTAGATCCCAGGCAACTCATTCTAACACAGATGAATGCAGTTCCACTGGTTTGTAGTGCCATGTTAGGTTCTTCACCTATACCCAATGCCTGCCATTGAGCATGTTGACTTTAGGCTCATGTGTGTATGTTTTTAGAGTGTCTCTTTTCAGTGAAATTCTTTTCAAATTTTCTATGAAGATTTCTATGAAAATTTTCTGTGTGCACAGCTGAACACATTTTTTAGACTTAAAGTGTATCTCTACTATCCGTGTAGTCAGTCCTGTGTTTAGGATGACCCGATGTCCTACTGACAGAAATTTCAGCACTGCACTGAAAACAAAGAGAAATGTCACACCAAGCAGGAGAATGTGAGAAAAAGGAAAGAAATGTATTGACAGAACAAATGAGCCTCAACGTTGTTGGAGATATGCCAAAGAGAGGCAAAAGCATATTTTACAGGCTACTGCATGTGTGTTTTAGCTTGTGAATCATTTACTGTGTTTACCAAACCAGGGTACATGCGGTGAAAAGCCTTTTATCAAACAAAAATGGACAGAAAGACAGAACTGGATAAGGAAACAGAAAGAATGCATATGAGGATGCAAAAAGATGGAAATTTAAAAACCTCTACCTACAACCCTGTGATGCATGCATTCTCGACTATATGACTGTGATGAGATGTCAGAATCGTTTGCATCGGTAGACTTTTAGGTAATGCTTGGCTACTGTCCTAAAATGACTTGATTCAATTCACTCTACATTTCTCATTTAAATTTTGCAGTCTTTGCTTTGCTCATACAGGTAGATTTAGTCCCATATTCCATGTATCAGCATCTGTATCACCAGATATTTAAAAAAATATATATTGGGTATTAGCAATGTCTACCCAATTACCCAATACCCAATTAGCAATGGGTATTATAGCAACAAAAGCCCTTTATGACAAGTGATATAAACCTACCAAATCATCTACAAAGACTTATTTGAACTGACACTTTTTGGCATAAGCCTTTTATATTTAGGTATGTTTTTGGCAGTTGTCATAGAAGACTGAAGTGGGTGTTACGTAGCGTCATGAATGATCATCTATAGTAAGGTGTACCCTGAAAGGCATCTACTTGTCAGTGACAATCTATGAGAAAGAAAACACCAGAACAGACAAAAGATAAGCACATTTGGGTCTGGAAAGTGCTTGAAAGGGAGGCCACCTAAGAAAATTTAGAGACGCTCATTCAGGTGGATGCTGTGCATAGATGGTGGGTAAGTGGAATGCTCCAAAATGTGTAAAGTTCAAAAAGTGCATTCACTTATAAAGTGCATAAATGTGTGTAATGGTGGCGAGCCACTGAGGACGTGAGATATCAATGGTAATGCGCAATGGGCTTTTGGTTTAGTGCCATTCAACCTCATTCTGAGAATGTGCTATTTAAGCTATTTAAGGAACTGAAAATGCACATGCAAAGCTCCTCTCTTGCCCTTAGACCTTTTACTACCTGCGTCATTTAGTTTTCCACGTCATGAACACACTGAGTACTCTTCTGTGTAAGCAAATTTTCTCTGTGAAAAAAGTATAATGGTATTTTCCAAATACCAAAAAAGTCTAAATATCTTTTGCCTACTGTTCGTATCCCCAAAGAGACACTGAATAATCAGTGTTGAGTAGAATCAGTGTTGAATAGAATAATGATACGTACATTCTACAATTAAAAGTAAAGAATGTGTATTTTAAATGTGTACATACCAAAACCAGCTGCTCAAACTTTAGCCTAGCACTGACAGAGCTTAAATACATAATTAGATAATGCTTGCTTGCTTGCTCCTATTGTACCACAGAGAGAAGATTTAAAAACTATTCTAAATAATCCACAGATTTTCCCCGTTGAGAAAACTAGCCCTGGTGTTGCTAATATGGCATTTTTTTTAATACAAATCAGCAGCATGCTTTCAGAGTTCTATTCAATCCAACTTTCTGTTAAGTCAACATGGATAAATATATATGCTGATGTGTATCTCTTTAGTTAGTTTGAGCCTTTAAAAACAGTACAGCTTCATAGGATTTGTTTGTTCTTTTGATGTTGATTATTACTGTTTCTGTTGTACACTTCTGGTAATTGACTTAGACATTTTTGACTGCTCCAGTTTCCTATGATATATTTGTCTTCTGTCTTTGTTGGGTAAGCTGCTTTGTTGAAAAGTGAGCACTGACGGTTTGGTTCTTGACTGTTTCCCCCTTAGATTTGCATCAATGAACATGTTAGTGATTATATCTAACATGAGATCAAACTTATTTCTCAACACCGGGAGTTGCATTTTCTTTCAACTCCCACGACTCTCATGTCCTATACCTGTGCAGCGTGGCCCTCATAGGTGGGCCTGATGCCAGGGCACAAAAAATATAAGCCAGGTATTATCTGCAGAAAGTGCTGAAATCATCATCCACCTGAGTCACTCTTGGCCAGGTAAAAGGTCGGGCCTCCAGCTGGCTGCTTGAGTATCAGTCCTCAGTGCGTTTCATTAAGTGCTGACTGGAACCTCCGCCCCACAGTACTGCTGCAATCTCTCACCTGTGTGGAAGTAGGTAGCCTCCATTCTGCACCCCATGGTTTACGATTTCATCCATCACTTCCTCTTCAAAGAGGTGCCAATCATCAGGCTATATGGCGGCAACAAGTTCCACAGCCAACAACCGTGAAATGTCAAATTTCCATTTAAAAACCTGCATCTGGAGGCTGGCCAAGAGGCCAGGTTCAACTCTCGCACTTTCTTGTGGTTGCCGTGTAGCTGTCTGCACTAGTGAAACTCTATATTACATGTAGTACCACAGTATGGAAGCTCATGAAATGGAAAAGGCTACGGCAATCAAGGCTGCTAACAAATAAAGACACCAAAGTAGGTAGATGAAAGAGGGTGCCTGTTTCTGACTGGAATATACTACAGTTCTCCATCTCAGTTCTCCATGCTCTACCATTCACATTGTTTTAAGGTCAAATAACAAACCCAAGGAGTGCACAGCAGATCAGCAGACATGACCTTAGCAGTATTCACCTTTAAGACAATAAGTTCCTTATGTGCAGGACATCAACCAGGGACAACCTGAACTTTAAGGCCAATATGTGACAAAGACTAAAAATAGTGCTTTACAATCCAAATGTTACACTCCAGGCATGAGGTCTCACAAGAGAATCGCTAAGCCTGAAAGGGTCTGGAATTTCAAAGCTAAGCATGTTCTTTTTTATGGACTTTGATGCCGGATACATGCGTATTTAAAAGGCCAAAGTGGTAGAAAGAATGTCTCATTTACAGCCTCACTGATACTCTGTCATATGTGAGGCAATCTTACAGTTTCATAAGGACATAAATGTGTGCAAGTCAAGAGGATTACCAGACTCCCTGAAGCAACACCAGTGGGTGTTCCACAAGTATCAACAGTGCCCCTGTGCCTATCTCCCAGAACAGTCAGGGTCCAGCACATGAGTCATCTTATCTCCAGCACAACGACTGCAATTTTTTAAGCCAACTGTCAGACGCTCAGGTTTATACACAACAGTAAGAGCTCAGCTCATCTCTATCAATAATCCATAACAACTCCCTGTCAAACAAACCAAGTACAGGCCCAAAAAGTCAAATAAATGGTGGCAGCAACTCATAACAAAATGTAACATTCTGAGCGAAAACTGGAACATTATGTACTTAATGAGGATAATATGGGTTTAGAGTTGGAAACATGACAGAAGAGACACTTACAGGCTTGGATCTTTTTTATTTGCCTGCTGAAAATATGTTTAAACCTTTTCAATGCACAGGAAATGGCTTAACCAGTCGGGGGTGTAATTCCAAGTTCTCAGACCAGTTCTGTGATGATGATTTTAATTTAAACTCCAGGCCTGGAAGACCAGCATATCCACTTTAACTGGCGGAAGACTTGAAACACTGAGCCTAGTGCACCTGACTGACAAATAGCTGTTGTCACGTACACAGTGTGGGTGTTTGGTTGCTTCTGACTGGTCTAACACCTCTACTGGACGTTTATAAGCTCAGTGATATATGGTTTAATGTTTGTGGACGCCTTCTTATCCATCTTTTATACTGACAAGTTTTACTTGAAATGTAAACTGTCCCCCTTTGTTAAAATAACAATTTCTACTATTCTAAAAAAGGCTTTACACCAGATCATGGAACACTGCTGTGAAAGTTTGATGACATTCAGTATGAGAATCAATCTGAGATCATGTCCTGACTGGATATTTGGGCTTTGATGATGTTTAGTAAACTAATTTAGTAATTTAATGTTAATTAGTAAACTAAAATACCAACTCTTGTAATCCCCTCTTTGATGCTACCATTTCATTTTATTTAATTTAAATTTAAAAGCCATCTTCCTGCCCTAGTATAGGTCTCATAATTTAATATAATAAGGGTTGAGCCACCCTTTATAAAGCTATAAATGAAAAAGATATTCTATTTGAATCAGATAGAACTTATATTGTTCTATTCTTATTTTCATAAAAACAAATAATAAATACATTGCATTCACTATAAAATGTTTCATATTCCCTTCCATTTCAGTACCAAGGGTATTTGTCCTCATTGCTGTGTATTCCAGCAGTGCTTACTGGTAAAGAATTTTCCAAGGGTCCGGAATTCAGTGATGTAAGGGTGACACTTAGAGGCCAGCTGGAAGAAACACAACTTTCTCAGTATACATTGACAATGTGAATCATGCAATCATGTTATAGCAATGAAATTATTATACACTCTTCTCAATGTGACTCAAGTTTTGTGTAATATGAAAAACAGCTACACTCCCGACCACACCTACTTCTGGCATCAGTGATTTTGGCAGAGGAACAGAATGGCCTACAGGTACCAGGGTTGAAAAGAAGATATCATTTCTTTCCACAGCTGGGGAACAAACTTCAGTATCCTGTTGTATATTTTGGCCAGGGAAGTGAAAGTAAAGCATGTTTAATCTCATGACAATCATCTGAAATATTTGGTTTGGCATGAACGTTTAGTACAGCTTCTCACTTCTGGTGGTATTCGCTTCTCTCTTAATTGTAACCAGAAGCACGTGACTATTACTTTTTGCTTCATCCTTTTCCAGCCACAGAGAGCAAGGGAAATGTCAGATAACTTTTAATGTTCCTATGTGGTGCAATTATGTTTGCAAGCAAACAAGTAATATATATATTACTTATATATATATATATATATATATATATATATATATATATATATATATATCTGTTGATGTTAGGTGTCCACACAGGGGTATTCCCTTAAGTTTTTGGCATAGAACCCATAGAAATCATAGCATTTATTTTCCATTCATTTTCCTTCTTCACATTTTATCACATGAACCATTGAGAAAATATTAAAAAGTCGGAACTGAAAAGAACTGAATATCCAGAATATTTTCATTTATTTCTTGTGAATGTATGTTTTATAATATGTTTTGTGAAAATAAGTTGCATAAATACTAAACCTTAGACCAACCTGCAACAGTAAGTCAGGTTGTTTAGATATGTGGTGCAATTTTAAAGGTTATACTGGCTTCAGCAAAGAACTGATTTAAAGTGTTATTAAACCATTATGCTGCATTAGATATATTGCTGATCTGTGAAGTGTTTGAACCCAATAGACCCCTCTGATCACTCGAGAATAGTCAGCTAGAGCCCTGAATTAGAACCACACAGGCTGAGGCAGCATTCAGTCAATATCCCAACCGTGTCCTGACCAAACTTGCAGAATCCTACAATCTTCAAATCCAGACTAGAGATATTTCCTATATAGAGTTTCCCTGTGCTTTTTTACATCTTTTTAGATAAACTGCACAGTTGGAAACTGATCTAAGGAAACAGGGTCAGTTTCTGCATGAAAAACACCCTTTAAGCAGTGCAGCCAAAGCAAACTGGAAATTTGATAATGAGGTGTACAGGAAACCCACATTTAATATCCAGCATTTGTCATTTGAGACCTTCTGCACATACCAGCCAAGCTGGTAGTGGTAAGAGCTCTAGGCCTCTGTGCTTTGAAAAGACTGCCAACCCAATGAGTCCAAAAACTATTAGTATAATATCAGGGAATTTTGGAAAAGCCTGTAGCTGCCCAGACAAGTCACTTGTCAAAACAGCAGGAGCTAAACACTGAAGAAACAAGGCTGTTTTATATTATTTTCTTCTAGACTAATGGTTACTAACCTTCTCACCATCAACTAGATCAGTGCTCACCAGTATTTCTCCTTAGTTATGCCATTGGAAAAAAAAAACAGTGGTCACCAACCCTCCTTCATTTACATTATACCTTGCTGTTTAGTTACACAAATGACTAATCCATAGGTAACCTCTTCCTCACTTACACCACAGACCAGTTATGAACCACAGACAGGTTCTGAACTTTCACCATCAGTTGCACCTCTTACCAGAACAGTAGTTAACAATCTTCCTCTTGAGTTATACCAGTGCTTATCGAACTTGGAAATTTACTACTCTGCACGTATCGCATCCAGACTTCACAAGGCAAAAATTGCATCAGGTTGAACAGGTGAGAAACTCTCTAAGTTTAGGGCTGTTGATCATCAGACTACCTGAATACTTGCATGAAAGAATACAAAAGGTAATTCAAAAGCAATTGGTTAAAATGTTTAAAGCTGTGTACTTATGTTTCTAGTCTCAGGCATACTCATTTCAGGTTTTATTCTGCTGCAGTTTACTTGTTTATCTGATCCGAGTTATGTAAGTCATCTGAAACTGTGCCAGTATTCATCTTCAGCGTTCAGGTGAGTATTTCCTGGAAATGTCTCAAGATTGTATTAAAGGTTGAAAGCTGAGCTGATAGACTGGCTACATTCTTCAGTGATATTTGATGAATAACTTCTTTGTTATGATAATCTTTGTTGTATTCTGTGTGTATCTGTGTTACATAAACTTAAAAAAAAAAGGTCAGTGTTATATAAACTAAATGAATATTCCCATTGTTTCTTTGCCTGCACATTACAATTTCAATCAAAGTTAGATTCCCTGAGTGTCCTAATAGATCTATGTGTTACATGTGAAGTTATAATGGAAATACTATAAATAATAATCAGATCTGTGAGAAATTCTTAAAAGTATTATGTATATTTATGTCTATTTGTATTATTTAGAAAACTGCAAACAATATTATTCAAAATCCTTTGTTTGATTGGAAACAGAAGGTTTAAACAAGACTACTTGTTTATATAAATCCCATGTCCTGAAAAATTTGGATGCTGGGCAAAATGTATATAAGGAATGCAATGATGTGCAAAGCATTTGAATCCTGTAGTTAATAGAAAGTACAAAGGCAACATTTCACATGTTGAAACTTGAGTTTCCTCACCTATTTACATTCTGTAAACCTTTTACTGAGTAGATCCAGTCTTTTTAACTTTCTGTGGAAGTCATTGTAAAATTGTATTCATAGTAATTTTGGAGCATTTCTGCAGGTTCATTCATCATGAAACAAAACAAAATTGACAGCCACTGTGTTCACATGATGCCTTAAACTAAAAACAATGGAGAACAACGTTATTCTTAAATTGTTTCATTATTTGCCCATGCTGTTTTTCAGAACCCCTCCACATCTTTCTTTTTAATCACAATCATGTCACTCTTCTGTTGCCCCAATTTAACTTAATTTACTTTTTCTAGTATTTCACAATTTTCCCTTATTGGTTCCTCTGGCCCAGTTTTGGAATGTGTTGCCTGCATCATATTAAATTGAAGTTCCCAGGTTTAAAAATGGAAATGTTTTTTTTTTTTTTTTTGTAGTATTTGAAATTTATTATAGCTTTTAAATAATTTGCACATCATTGCATTCTGATTTTATTTTTCATTCTGCACAGTGTCCCAAATTTTTGGAAATGGTTTTGGTGCTTCTGAAACCCTAAGATGTAACCTGAAATGTGTAATTTGATGACGTTGTCAAAGGTGAGCAAAGGGGATACAAGTGTTCCAGGTATGAGAGACCTGAGAGCAAAATTGGGACATATCACTATTGCTAAAACAAGATTCACCATGATTTGCCATTAATGCTGATTTGTGTTTCACTACACGCTTCTACAAAAATGTGTAGAAACACATGTTGAAACATAATTTTTAATAAGTTACGTATTACGTAATTTTCATTTTCTACTATTTTTGTGCCCAGGTGGTAGCAGCCTACATGCTTTCTGGCATATACATATAACTTTTGTTCAGATTCAGCTTCTTATCACTGGTAAAGACGCGGCTTTCCTCTCAATCATTCCCTTCACAGTGCTATAAACAGTGCAGCAAGTGCAGCGAAACGAGACGAGTCATTGGATAAATGCTGGGCTTTGTCCCGCCCATCGGACGCTCAGCGTCTCTGGGGGTCTATGGGGCAGTCGGCTGGCCTCGGCTGGCCCTGACGCTTAGCTTCTGCATGATGATTGGATGATCTGTCTGAGGCTGAATCCCTTTTTGATTGACAGCGAAATGAGCGAAACAGCGATCCTTTGGTGTAAAGATCCATGGGAGCATTCAATTTTCAATCTGTTCTGAGTTGAACCGGAGACTTTCTAAGTCCTCTTAGCGGCATTTTCTTTGTTAAAAATGACTAGCGACAAATCGAGCTTCTATTTCTGGTGGGTTTTTTGTAGCTGCTTGTGTTTGGAGACTGACTTCTATCACTCTTTCTGACTTCTATCACAGTTTATATATATATATATATATGCCAGAAAGGATGCAGGCTGCGCCCACCTGGGCACTGGAGTTAACTGGAAATATAATAGAAAAAGTTCAAAATCAGTAAAAGCTGTACAACTGTTCTATAAACTGTATAATTTATTTAGCAATATTTTATTCTGTCATTTGGACAATCTTGAGACAATGTAACTGAAAGGTGGAATTTTTCACTTCCACATTATAAATTAATAAACACAAGTTATGAAGTTACACAAATTACCATACAAATATGGTAATTGTTCAGACAACAAACCTATTTTAACAAAAAAAATTACAACAAATTAGAATCAAAATGACACTAATATCACTTAAACTATCAACGAGGTCAAATTAAGATTATTTATGTTTATTCTATTCTGAGTTACTAACTAACAAAACTTTATACTTTATAGTAGTCACGCTATGTTCGGTTTATTTATTAATTTGTTTTTTAGATATCGGAAAAGCGAGTCATATATTTGACATTATCTTAAACTCTAATATCAGTGTCTTAGATTATAATCTATTTGTACTTTTGCAGGGTAGACAAGAAAAAAAAAATTCTGTAGTTCACTTGGATAAGGGCATCTCCTAATTGCTCAAAATGTAATGTGTCTTGTCCTGAAACATTAAAAAAATAATAATAAAAACTTGTTTTTGTGGGGGCAATGGCATTTTTCCCTTCACAAGATTTTCATGATGAACCAACCAATAGAAACGCTCCATGATTACATGGAATAAAGTCTTTTTACACCCATTTCCATTGAAAGATAAGAAGGTTCTTTCCTTATCCTGTAAAGTTACAATATAAAAAATATAAAATGTCAGGGTTATAGGAAGAATTACTTTTAGAAATGAAATGGCAGGAACTGATTAATTGCAAGCACCTGTAACCACTGAAACTAATACTCAACCTCAAAGTTTAGGCATAAGTATGTACATGACAAACAAGAAAGTCAAGTGTCTGTAAGATGGTGAAGGTGAATTCAGAAGACGTGTATATTTCCTGGTAAAACTTGTTTACCACATGTCTGATGTTTTGTCATATTTGTGTCCAGTTTGATCATGAATGTTTGTGTTTTTATAGATTCCTATTTTGTTCCTTAGGAGAACCAGTAAGCTTACGGATTTGAAGTTAACTTCTGTGTTCATATTTGCCATTGACCGAATTGATGTTTAGTTATGACTAATATATATATATATATATATATATATATATATATATATATATATATATATATTATGGCAAGCCAAACAGGAAATATTTAATGAACTTTGATATATATAGAATGAACGCTGATATATATAGAATGAACGCTGATATATATAGAATGAACTTTGTTATATACAGAATGAATGCTGATATATAGAATGAACTTTGTTATATATAGAATGAACACTGATATATATAGAATGAACTTTGATATATATAGAATGAACTTTGATATATATAGAATGAACGCTGATATATATAGAATGAACTTTGTTATATATAGAATGAATGCTGATATATATAGAATGAACGCTGATATATATAGAATGAACTTTGTTATATACAGAATGAATGCTGATATATAGAATGAACTTTGTTATATATAGAATGAACACTGATATATATAGAATGAACTTTGATATATATAGAATGAATGCTGATATATACAGAATGAACTTTGTTATATATAAAATGAATGCTGATATATACAGTATGAACTTTGTTATATATACAATGAAAGCTGATATATATATAGAATGAACTTTTATATATACATATATATATCGCAGTTCATTAAATATTTCCTGTTTGGCTTGCCATAATATTTAAATAGTAATAGTAATATATATATATATATATATATATATATATATATATATATATATATATATATATATATATACAACAGGTAGAAATGAGAGGCAATTAGCAAGACAACCCCTATAAAGGAGTGGTTCTGCAGGTAGTGACCACAAACCATTTCTCTGTTCTCATCCTTTCTGGCTGATGTTTTGGTCACTTTTGCATTTTGTCAGTGCTCTCACCCCTAGACGTAGCATGAGGCAGTGTCTACAAACCACAGAACTTATCCAGAGCTCATCCAGGATGGCACATCAATGCGAGAATAGGTGGAGCAGTGCCAGAGCCCTGCAAAATTACTTCCAACAGGCCACTAATATTTTTGTTTCTGTACAAACTGTCACAGAAAAACAGACTCCATCAGGGTGGTATGAAGGTCCAACATCCACAAGTGGGGCTTGTGCGTCCAGCCCAACATCATGCAGAGTGATTGGCATTTGCCAAAGAACACCAAGTTTGACAGATTTGCCATTGGTGCCCTGTGCTCTTCACGGATGAGAGCAGGTTCACGCTGAGCACATGTGACAGATGTTAATAGAATCTGCAGATGCTGTGGAGAATGTTCTGCTGCCTGCAACATCCTCCAGCATGACCGGTTTGGCAGTGGGTCAGTAATGGTGTAGGGAGGCATTTCTTTGGAGGTCCGCACAGCCCTCCATGTGCTCGCCAGAGGTACCCTGACTACCATTAGGTTCTAGGATGAGATCCTCAGACACATTGTGAGACCATATGCTGGTCCAGTGGGCCCTGGGTTCCTTCTGATGCATGACAATGCTAGGCGTCATGTGGCTGAAGTGTGTCAGCAGTTCCTGCATGATGAAGGCATTGATGCTATGGACTGGCCTGCCCCTTCCCCAGACCTGAATCCAATCAAGCACATCTGGGACACCATGTCTCGTTCCATCCACCAGCACCACGTTGCACCACAGACTGTCCAGGAGTTGACTGATGCTTTAATCCAGGTCTGGGAGGATATCCCTCAGGAGAACATCCGCTGCCTCATCAGGAGCATGCCCAGGCGTTGTAGGGAGGTCATATGGCACATGGAGACCACACACACTACTGAGCCTCATTTGAACTTGTTTTGAGAAATTTCCACTAAAGTTGGATTAGCCTGTAATTTGATTCTCCACTTTTATTTTAATTATTCCAAATCTAATTTAATTTTTCCGAGTCTTATTCCAAATCCAGACCTCCATGGGATAACAATTTTGATCTACATTAGTCAGTTTTATGTTATTTTGTTCTCAACGCATTCCATTATGTAACAAATATTATTGCTATTTAAAACTCGAATATTTCATTCATTGAGATCTAGCATGTGTTATTTTAGTGTTCCCTTTATTTTTTTGAGAAGTGTATTTAAAAATTGCTATCAAGTTGATCAGTGACACAATTTCTTTTTTTTTTTTTTGGCAGGGGACTTTTTTTTTTTTGAAAAACAAAGTTAACAAATCAAAAAGGAAGTTAACAAAACACGTATTATATTTTACAAAAATCCCAGGTTTTTGGAAAGGGGTTTGTATATTATGTGGCTATTTGTGGCAGGAACAAGACCATAAATTTGGCTTGAACACCAGGGAGATGATTAAATATCTTTGTTACATTTTAGAATTCAGATTTCAATAGCAAAGCTATACTGAGAATTAAACAATGAAACAAAATTACAACAAGATCTTTTCGTTTATCTGTCAATTCTACTAGGCTTATGTACTTTCCCCATATGCTCAATGAATGTAGAAAAAAACTCAGGTGCTTTCCCCAAAGCTAAGGCTAAAATTAGATTGTATAAAGCTAATGAAGCATACACACACACACACACACAGAGAGAGAGGCATGCACACTCAGGCATGCACACACACACACACACACCGCAGGGAATTTTTTTCACTCGAACAGAAAGTAATGTAGGAATTAGAACATTTGTAACTTCTGTCTTTGTTAAGTGAACTTTTCCTCAAAGACTCAACCACTTCTGCAGTTTTTAACAGGAAAATCTTTAGAAAATCTTGGTCAAATTTTGGATCATGCATGCAAAAAGTTATAATATTTAATACACTGTTGTTTAATTTGGGCTTAAGAGGGACATCACGCAAACTGAAATGCTGAATCAGATAAAATAAATGCCATGATGTTGAGTAATTTTGCTTGATTTAAGTTGATCATTATCAAGGAAGAGGGAAGCTCTGAGTATTTGCGAAAGGTTAAAAATAGTGTTATATAATACAAATCCCTGCTACAAACCAAAATATACATTTTGATTCAAGCTCTTACCATCGTAGAATAATTCTCTTGAAAATGGCATAAACGGGAATGTTATAACCCAGTTTTATGAGGTACTTCACATCTAAAAAGTAACACTTTATTTATTAATAAGTATTTGATATTTTGGATTCGTACACATTCATCTGTGCCATGGTTGATTCAACATCAAACACTGATTAATCTATATATGAATTGTTTCAGCATTAATCAGTTATTTAATATCATGTTATCTTTTATCAGTTAATACTTTACTACAGGAGTTTGGTGTGTTCTCTCTGTGTCTGCATGTGTTTTCTCCAGGTGCTCCAGTGTCCTCCCAAAGTCTAAAAACAGAAATGTCCATAGCTATGAGCATGTGAGAGTGATGCCTTGTGATGGACTCACACTCTGTCTAGTGTGGATTTGGACCCACTGCAACCCTGAACAGGATAAAGTGGTTACAAAATATGAATGAATGAACGAATAAATAAATCCTAATTACAGACCCAGTACATCCAGCTCACCTCAGATTAGTCGTGTAAGGAGTTTGGCTTCTATTGTAAAGCCAGAGCCACTTATTGGATGTGTATGAAACGTTGGCCATGATTTAAGAGTCAAACAATTTTTTTGAATAGAGCATTTTTTCAAAAACTTCCTGTTAACTATGCAGTAATTTTTCTACTTAGTACATTCATTTGATCAATAATAATGGAGTTCTTTGTCTATATGTAACCCATCCAGAAATACCATGCACTAGGAACCACTTAAATGCATTTCTGTCTTTGAAATTGTTTCAGAAATATCTTATGGCACTGGAACGTTACTGAGTCTCTGTTTCTAACTCGGTTCTAGTGTTCAGCAAGTTTGCGTTCTGTCACGTTTTTTGATCTTATATTTTCTTCTCAGTCAGTCAGCTTTACCTGTCAGCCTTATAACTTTACAATGATTTGAGACATTAATGACACAATCTATAACCACTGACATACTCGTTTCATTCATAAATCATTTACAAGGCTAGTCCTATTGTAAAGTAGCATTAAGGTATTTGTACTTTAATGGTGTACATGCCTGCTGAAACCTGAGGTGTAACAGCGTATAATAAGCTTTGAAGAAAAAGTGAAGTAATAACATGTCTGCAAGCATGTCCTCATTTAACCCCCCCCACCCAACGACACCCACACACCCACCCACACATACACACAAATATGTTTTAGATTTTAGGAGTAGTCCCTTCCTTAGAAAACCATGTCTCCTTTTTTTCAACTGAATTTAATTTTTCTACAGTTAATTTTTCAATGCCTGAAGGTTTGTTTTCAGTATTTTTCTGTATAAATATGACCAAAACCTCATCAGGTTTTCACAAAAGTGCTAAAAGTAAACAAGGAGATCAAAACCAAAACAATGGGACAAAATAATATCCTGGTCATTTATTTATTGAGAAAAATAATCCAATGTCACATACACTGAGAGTAACCTTTGGTCTCCGTATCGGGTGTGACCCACTTGGAGGGTTTCCTGCCATGAACTGCTTGCTCCCCTTGCTTGCAGCGTATCTATTTTATTCTAATTTAACCATCATTTGGTAGGATGACTGGGTGCTTAGGGTTGTCTTGCTGCATGACCAGCATCCTCTTGAGCTCACAGACTGATGTTCTGAAATTTTCTTTTGGAATTGGCATAAATCAGAATTCATTGTTTCGTCAATGATGGCAAGCCTTCAGATGCAGCAAAAAATAAGGTTTTTATGGTTTAATGCAGTGCTTTTCTTTCTCATTTAAAAAAAAAACATATATATTTAGCAAAGCACAGACAGGCAGCTTCTTTTTAGGGGAGCATTACCTGTCAAGCATCTTTCTCCATGCAACTCATTCATGCACATCATTGTTGTTTGGTGTTGCTTGATGGTGGACTTATGAATATTTAACATTAGCCAATGTGACAAAGGCCTTTAATTATTTAGAAGTTACCTTGGGTTCCTTTGTGAACTCGCAGACAATTACACACCTTGCTCTTGACATCATCTTTATTTATTCAAGACTTAGAATTTGATAGACCCCTGTTCAATTATATAACAGTGCACCCACTCACAACTGATTTTCATTGTTTGGAAACACCTGACTCTATTTTTCACTTTTATATTATCTGCTGATTTCAAAGATACACATAGATTTTGGATTTTGGAACATTTTTTTAGATAAATAATTCACTAAATCTTTAAATATATTTTCTGTTGTTCATTGATTTGGTTCTCTTTATCTACTTTTAGGTCTGAGTTGAAATCTAATGGCGTCACAATTATGCCGCAATACGGAAAAGTAAAGGTTCACAGATTTTCAAGACACCAAAGTACATCAGTTGAACACTCTAGTTGGCCTTTACACTGATTTAAAATTACTTTTTTGAAATGACCTAAAATCTCTTTTCATTAACTTATTACCTTAACATTAATTATACTTATTCTGTAAAGTTACCTTTTGGGAGAGTCATTTTTGGGTTGTTTTGGGCAGCAATATTTACATAAAGAGGAATATTATGACTACTGATTTTAAAAACATGTCTCTCTGCAATTTATACTTTTTCTTCTTTGAACATCTTTTAAAGATACAACTAGAAGCCATTTCTCTTTTTAAAGCTTTGTAACTTCAGTAGTACTCGAACAAACCTCTTAATTATCTTGGGTAGTCAATGAATGTCTTAAAGCAGTCTGACCAGAAGATTTGGAAAGTGTGAAACTACACAGTTATGTCACTTCCATGTTCTAATGTTCAGATTTTTATCTCAGACATGTGGAAACCTGCCATTCTCTCAGATACACCTGTTAATCTGACCTTTCATTTCTGATAACACCGCCATGTAATTAAACCTGTTTAATTCTGTCTTGACATTGTCGTTATATGTCATCTTAGTCCAGACATATACATGTAGTCAAACACAGTTACAATACTTTAAATAAAAATTTGTTAGTGTGGGTGTAAAAAATAATTCAAACTCCTCTATCTAGATAATATTTCAGCATTGTGGTTTTCTTTTCAGACACACCACCCGCCCACACTCCTGTCCAGCTCTGCTTATTAGTTCATGACATGCTCTACACTCATAACAGGATTATTCTCACAAACATGACAAATCAGAAGATATTATGAGGCATAAAAAATTTATTAAATGCTCGCAACCTTCTTTTTGATTCTCCTTCATTCAGTTAAGATCCAAGGTGAATAGAGTAAACCAGAATATCCTAAATTGATTTTTTCTTTTAATGTTGTAACTCAGGCCATATAATCATTTTTATTCAGTTCCATTTTTATTCAAGGAATTCCCTGATCACATGATATCACTGAGCTAGGAGGGTGAAAGCAGCACATCCATCCTCGACATGTGAATCAACTTCCACTTAATATCCAACTGCCAGAAACATGTCACTGGATGGCTCAGTACACGTCAGAGAATCTAATTGCCCACTTATGCTGTGATGTTAAGTATCAGGTATTTGCACTGGCTAAAAATAATCAAAAATATACCTTAACATTCTGCCAACAATAATTGTATTATTCCTACGTAAAGAATGTAAATATTATGTGTGTAGTTAAATATTAAACTCAAACATTTGGACAGAAACTGTGAAAAGGAAGTTCTGCTACAGAGTTATTGAGTCATGGCAACTGAGCATTCATTTCATTTCCTCAAAAGTGTATTCACCCCCATGGATGATCCAGCTTAGTCCTCTTATATCAGATCATAATGTCTTGACTCCTTCCACACATTACATTTTTTTTGGGTGAGGGGAGGGGATAAAGAAATCTCTTAAGGAACAGTAATACTTGGTCATATTGTAAAACATTAATAATTGCTTAAAATATATCAGTTGTGTGGCTATGGGTCTCTATATACAACAATTAGGACCTAATGGTTTAAATTAAGGTGTCTTCAGAGATATATTGAGTTACTTTGTATGTTTTTTACTATGTGACAATAAATTTTACTTGAGAGTACGGGTCTCTTTAAAAGCATCACTCCTCTGAATTATTATCCAAACATAAAGCTTGACATAATTTCATAAATAAAAACCACAAACTATAAACATATAACTATTTACAAAATAAAGTTTATTGGCTGTGGCTAAATCTGCTTCACAACATATATGTATTTATATTAAATACAAGCAAGCCAAAATATCCCATAGGGAGTACATTACAAGAATGAAAACAGACCAGAAGGGCACCCTCCCAAGTGGAAGAATAAGGCCTATTAACACCATAAATGATTCTATAATAAAAAGGAAATAAAAGATTTAACATATTTAAACAGATTTTTAACATACTTTCATATCAAATCTAGTTTTCATATAAGGTGCAACTATTCTAAAAAAAAAGATAAGGCATAAATGGACTAGCGTACACACTTTTTCATCATAAACCTTTTCACTGCAAGTATAAAGCTTTTTTGAAAGTAATGTAAGTGTATATTTAAATGATGTGCAACCTTTACTGATCAGGGTATGGGGAATCTTCGGGTGGGGTGTCAGTCTATGATTCAGAATGCACTGAATTCCCACTTGCTGATAAGCTGGAGAAGTGCGTCAAGTTAGCACCACTGACCTTTGATAAAATAAAAAAATAAATAACATGACGTGAAAGATTGGCAGAGCCAGTGATAAAGTCTAAGGGGACAGAATTTCTCTTGTGGTTTTTCTTGCTACTCTCTTTTTAATTCACATTTCATCAGTGTCCAGTAAGAAAATGTATCACATTCTTTCGGATTTTACTTGTGCTACATTATCTGAATAGAGCAGCTGCCATTTTCATTATGAAAAGTCCTAAAGAAATTCTCCAAAATTACTTCAAAATACATATATTTTCTTTGGAGAGTGACAACATCCATAACTTATTCTCTGACTTATTATTAAACTTATTATTAGATTTTTGTCCTATAATAAGCAGAACATTTTTCAATTTTGTACCTTATATGCACTTTAAATATATATTACATTCACTTCCACTGGGGAGAGGGATAAATATGTGGCTTTTCATAACAAATGTTTAAAATACAATAAAAAGTAAAATAAAATTTTAATCAACATCGTGTGTATGTCGCCAATGCAACTTGAAGAACAACAGAATGGGGTACAATTATGTTCCATAAATAAAGCTGAAAATTTAAAATTGCTCTTGATATAACCACTCCACATTGCAAAATAATGTTATGAACTAGATATCTCTGTTTTGACGCCAATTACTATCTTCATCAGCACACATTCAGTAACTTACCTGTCCTAACAGTAACAGTCCTGGATTGCCACACCTCTCCCCCCAAAAAAACAAACAAAAAAATGTCAAGGACTGTGGGTATTTTTTTCTTTTTCTTTTTTTTTGGTCACGGTACAAAGACAACAATGCTTACTTTAATAAACAGCTGGGAAGCTTCTATCATGGGAAATGTGTTGTTTATCTATAACCACAAATGTTGTCAAGTTGTGGTTTCACGCTTTCACCATGTTTGTGCCCACTGATGCGTACTGTTCTGTCCATAGTTCACTTAATCACAGTTAAACAGAAGCCTACCACAGGCCTAAAACATGTACACTTAAATCCAGGGGGAAGTTGTTATGTTGATCATCACCAACAGCAAAATTCCTAATGCCCAAGACCAGTCATGCTTTTGATCACATCCAGTGCACTTTGTTATTACAGCGAAGGGCTTCCATATGTAACAGCTCCACAAAAATGATGATAATTCAGCCTCTGTCACACAGGACTTTGTTTCATTATTGGGAGTCCTGCCTGTGGATCCACAACAATCTGTAACAATATTAATAATCATGGGTTAAAAGCACTGAAAAAAATCTCAGAATAAGCAGTATTATATAGGAAAGTCTATTTTAGCAGCACTTTGTGTAACTTTAAGTTAATTAATAAGTTACTACCTGTAATGCAGATAATGCTGACAAAATAATTAACTGAAAGTTCATTCATTCATTCATTATCTGTAACCGCTTATCCAGTTCAGGGTCACGGTGGGTCCAGAACCTACCTGGAAAATTGGGCGCAGGGCAGGAATACACACTGGAGGGGGCGCCAGTCCTTCACAGTGCAACACACACACTCACGCATTCACTCACAAACTCACACCTATGGTCATTTTTGAGTCGCCAATCCACCTACCAACATTTATTTTTGGACTGTGGGAGGTAACCGGAGCACCCAGAGGAAACCCACACAGACACAAGGAGAACACACCACACTCCTCACAGACAGTCACCCGGAGGAAACCCACACAGACACAGGGAGAACACACCACACTCCTCACAGACAGTCACCCGGAGGAAACCCACACAGACACAGGGAGAACACACCACACTCCTCACAGACAGTCACCCGGAGGAAACCCACGCAGACACAGGAAGAACACACCACACTCCTCACAGACTGTCACCCTGAGGAAACCCACGCAGACACAGGGAGAACACACCACACTCCACACAGACAGTCACCCAGAGGAAACCCACGCAGACACAGGGAGAACACACCACACTCCTCACAGACAGTCACCCGGAGGAAACCCACACAGACACAGGGAGAACACACCACACTCCTCACAGACAGTCACCCGGAGGAAACCCACGCAGACACAGGAAGAACACGCCACACTCCTCACAGACAGTCACCCGGAGGAAACCCACGCAGACACAGGAAGAACACACCACACTCCTCACAGACTGTCACCCTGAGGAAACCCACGCAGACACAGGGAGAACACACCACACTCCACACAGACAGTCACCCAGAGGAAACCCACGCAGACACAGGGAGAACACACCACACTCCACACAGACAGTCACCCGGAAGAAACCCACACAGACACAGGGAGAACATACCACACTCCACACAGACAGTCACCCAGAGGAAACCCACGCAGACACAGGGAGAACACACCACACTCCACACAGACAGTCACCCGGAAGAAACCCACGCAGACACAGGGAGAACACACCACACTCCACACAGACAGTCACCCGGAGGAAACCCACACAGACACAGGGGGAACACACCACACTCCACACAGACAGTCACCTGGAGGAAACCCCACGCAGACACAGGGAGAACACACCACACTCCACACAGACAGTCACCCGGAGGAAACCCACGCAGACACAGGGAGAACACACCACACTCCACACAGACAGTCACCCGGAGGAAACCCACGCAGACACAGGGAGAACACACCACACTCCACACAGACAGTCACCTGGAGGAAACCCCACGCAGACACAGGGAGAACACACCACACTCCACACAGACAGTCACCCGGAGGAAACCCACGCAGACACAGGGAGAACACACCACACTCCTCACAGGCAGTCACCCGGAGCAGGAATCAAATCCACAACCTCCAGGTCCCTGGACTTGTATGACTGCAACACTACCTGATGCACCACCGTGCCGCCCCTAACTGAAAGTTGACTTGTTGATTTGTAAACATAATATAAGTACCGTTCTTTGTATCCTCCGTTGACGTCTTCTGGTCAGCAGAACCCAAATGAATCCTCCAGCCAGTATGACAAGCACTAGGAGTGATAGCGGAACTCCAACCGAAACAGCTGCATGAATCTTCTCTATAGAAAAAAAAAACACAGTCAAAATTGTAAAATATTAAATGTATCAACATATATCATTAATAAAATATGACAATACAATTAAAATATGCAAATATAATCTTCAGCTTCTATTGATTTAAGCTCAAAACAAAGAGACATATTCCATTTAATAGTGCTGTTAACAACAATTTTGCTAGTATGGCTGTAACAGGGATGTGAAGTCAGATCTTTTTAGTTCAGGGTGGCTTCCGAATTCGCATTAAGCTAAAACCCCTGTTGGATAGATGAATACAAGAAAAAGGTGTGGAGACGGGGTAAAGGTGGGGGCAAGTTTGTCCGACAGAAACAATGAGAGTTCGCAGGGTGTAAATAGAGCTGAGGGGAGGAGTTTGGACATGGTCCTATTCTAATTATACATTACATGACATCAATTTAAGAAATGCACCAAACATTTTTACCAGGAGGCAAGGGACTGGTTTCAGATTCTGGTGTCTGTGTTAGTGGAACATCTGCAAAAAAGTGAATACTTTAGAAACATACTCATCATTTTCATGCAACAGTTTTACTGACTAGCTTTAAACCAAATGTTCAAATTTCAAAAGCTTACCTGTTGCTTTATTGAGCACTGTTAGAAAAACGTTGTATTGATTTAAAGCACTACTTCTACTAAACGTAAAGCATGTGTAAGTCTTCTGATCTGAGAGGGAGATATCAAATAGTTTCAGGCTGCAATTTCCTTTCTCATTGCTCAGGAAGAGAAGGCTCCTGCCCTTGTATGATTCGGCTGGTAAGGTGTTATCCAATTCCTCCTCATTATACTGGTTCACAATTTGCGTGCCATGTTGCCATGCAACTTGCACAGTCTTGTTAGTACAGGGACATGGTAGGAGAACTTGCCCTCCAACATAAGCAGTCATCTGCACTTCTGTTGCAGTGTTACCTGAAAAGATGAGAGATGGGGAAATTATCAGACACAGCTTAGCTGTTAAGACATGTAAGACATGTAGAATAAACCAAACAAAAGAAACAAGAGCCAGACTTGTTTGTTTTATTATGCTATCAATTATGCTCTTCCTTGGTCTTGTAAGAAAATATATTATATTGCCAAAAGTTTGTTGACAACGGTTTTAATAAAGGTCTATTTTAAAATACAACTATGTATTCAACTAGTTTCTATATTCTCCACTGAATTGATCTGTCTATAAAATCAGACAATCTAAAGCAGCTGCATATGAATTCACCATGCTCACTATATGACATTATCACAGTGCAACAATGAGGACAAGTGGGATTTGCCAAATGATTATATTATGCTATTTTAATAACACTTTTAATAAAAATGATCTGCTCACTTTTCTAAGGAATCCAAATCTTAAGAGACATGGTTCCTTTCATTTATTCAAGATAAAACACTGTAAAACTGAACACCCACAAACTGCATTACTACTTTAAGCCATTCATCCACTCAGTCATTCTGTTTACAGTAGCTTTTATAGAAAAAACGCATAGTGTAAGACCATCTGACGTCAAGATGTGTGGAATGTGCTGATTCTACATTTCCATTCCCTGATGGCATGATGAATGACCAGGTTTTTCACAGTTCTCTCACAGTTAAGGAATGCCAAATTTTTCACTAAATGCTATTACAGTAATTACAGTATAATAACTATCATGAACTATTTTTAAAAATAACCACTTAATATAACAATTAAAAATTAGATAATATAAATAATAAATAACTGAATGACATTTTGAAAAAGAAGAACTGAGAAACAAAAGGCACCCACATAGGTCAGTCATGAGTATTCCGATTTAATTTTTAAGACTCAGTTCCTCCTTCCGAGCCAGTAGAAGCATATAGTCTTCTTGTTTTTCATCATCCCCCCTCCCCCATCACACACACACACACACACACACAGTTCACTTCATTTGACCCTAAACTTTGAAAACAACCTTGATATTAACATGCGTACTGGGTCAGTAAAAGCACACCACGCTGACTAAGAACAGAAGGCTTAAATATGATTAATTAGAGAACAAACTGAGTTAGTCTGAGGAAAACAAACAACCTTAACTTTCTCTCATTTAAAAAGGGTATACGCCTAATATAAGTATGCACTGTTAAAATACAGTGTGGGAGGTGTATAACACCTTGTTGTAAAACGGATACATTTCTGTCACTAGGTCTGTAAATTGATTGCATTGTTTTTCTCTTATCTACTTTTTATTGAGTCACATGGACATGGGTTATTATTCCCATCAGATTTCCTATGATGTTGCAGAAAGACAAAACTGTTTGGACTACTGTCCAAGGTGTGAAACGTCTGAAGCTGTGTACAGAGCCAGACTTACCCATGAGTAATATTGCCCAGATGCACACCCTGAAAACCATCCTAAGGGAAAGAGAACAGGCCCAGTGTAAATGTCTTTAGCGTGCAAGAAGAATGTGCTGATGCAATTTCATCCAAAGCTATATTAACACAATACTTAACAGTTTTAGGAATGAGTGAATTAGAAAACATATACTTTAAGACATTTTTACAATATCTACTATGACAAGTGCAAATAAACCATTCAGCAGATTTGTTTATAATACAATTTACAATATGTTTCACATATTTCTAAATCCACTAAATCCAGTTAAACATGATTTCATAATGCCCCTTTTTCAAAAAATGTGCAGTTCAATGTATCAAAAGTGCCGATCACATAGACAGAGAAGTCTACCATCTACCAAAACATATATCACCCAATTCTTCTTACAACTATAACTGCAACTGCTATACTTTAAGACAAGGGCCCATATGTGAGCTACTTCAAGTTTAAACGTTTGCACTAGGACTGGACAAAAATCCAGTAATGGACAAAAAAAATCAATTCCTGATATATTTTAGATGAATGGCAATGTATGATATACGATATAATATTATATATGTTGTGAAAAATAAAGTGAAAAAACATTTTATGAACATTTTTATAAACAGAACATTAAGTTGTATGTGTTTTTTCAACCTCATCTCTCAACATTCAAATTAAAATCAAATGTCCATGTTTAAATATGTTTAAGACAAAGGTTTTCATTGGTTGTCTTAACTTTTCCCCATATATTGAAAAAAAATTCATCTGCAAAGCTAAACAAGATGTCAGAAAAACATTAATTTATCAAAATAAAGACTGAAGTACATGACAAATGGTTTTCTGGGAAATAGCTCGTCTGCAGACACACTTTTAATGTCCCAATCTTCAATAAACTGGATAGTCACGGCAAGGCAAAATGTTTTACTCTCGCGAGCCGATTGGAAGGAGCCTGTCTGGCTTAAATGTACATGTTAGTCAGCGCTTCTCGTGCAAAGAAATTGCGACAATTGGGCGATTGGTATCGTGGGTCAAGAGTTTTATTCAGCCTTTTGGAGAGTTTTTTAGCATACCTTTGTTATGAAGTAAACTAATACCACGCCTCTTCGTACTTTTTTTCGTAAGGCACAGCAGTAGCTAATGAAGCAATGCTGTCTGAACTGGTTTAGGAGAACTGTACTGGGACGTGAATGCTTCAGAACAGTAGCAGCAGCACCTCGTAGCACCTTCTTCATACAGATATTTGTGCTGCTGTTGTAAGTGGTGAAATAGGCTGGTAGTACTGGCGCATTTTGATAATACCTCCTTTCGGCATTCCCTGCAGATAGTCCATTTCTGCTCCTCATCCGACCGTCAAAATCCGAACTATTTCCATATAAACGAACCGCTGTTCTTCTTTTTATAGTCTAACTCTTCTTCACGCTCTGTGTTACTCGCCTCTATTGTTTGTGTGTGTGTGTGTGTGTGTGAGAGAGAGAGAGAGAGAGAGAGAGAGAGAGTGAGAGAGAGAGAGAGAGAACGCGGAGAGGGGCGGGGCCATGAGGCAGAGCACAGACTCATAGTGAGACAACATTTAGAGCAACTTAAAAACTCCAAATATCGATATAAACGATATAGCCTCACTCCATATCCTGCTATGTTCTATCCCGATGTATATTAATATATCAGTATACCGCCCGACCATTTAAAATCTTTTCTCTTGTTTCGAATTTTTGACATTTTTGTGTTGTGTCATCACTGTCAGGACAGTTTAGAGTACCTTCAAAATCTATGTCTGTAACTGTATATAGCGAGAGTTGTTGACAGAAGAAGGACCTGGTGTTTACAGATGGACTTTCTTTCAAAAGCCTAATCTTCTATTGGTAAAAAAAAAAAATAGCAAACCTCTCACCAGGATTGTTTTTATTAGTCATTTTACTTGAATTACATTATATTTAACATGCAAACTAGGCACTAACAACATAATAAATAAGAAGAAAACAATCCTGGTGATAAGTTTGCTATTTTTAGCCGAGGAATAAAATAATAATTCAGTAGTTTATTCAACTTATTGCATTAAATTGCCTTTAAATTGAGTCGGGTGTTACACACAGGGCAGAAGCACCGCAGTAAGTTTAAAAACAACAAGAAAAGCGTCGACAGAATAATTTTCAATTATAACCATAAAACAGCCTTGAATTAAACTAAATTGACGAGAGATTGCTGCTGTTGTTCAAATTAAAGCATGGAGTAATATATGTTACCTTGTGGGGATCATATTGTATGACGTTCTTGCTGAGCCGCTGTTGGGAGAAAGTGTTTGCTGCAATTGAGGCCAGTGACCGAAACATTGGTCTCTTTCCTCTTCCGCCCACGCTTTCCCCACGTCAGTGTGTGTGTGTGCGTGTGTGTGTGTGTGTGTGTGAGTGTGTGTGTGAGTGTGTGTGTGTGTGTGTGTGTGTGTGCGTGTGTGTGTGTGTGTGTGTGTGTGTGTGTGAGTGTGTGTGAGTGTGCGTGTGTGTGTGAGTGTGTGAGTGTGTGTGTGTGTGTGTGTGTGTGTGTGAGTGTGTGAGTGTGTGTGTGTGTGTGTGTGTGTGTGTGTGAGTGTGTGTGTGTGAGAGAGAGAGAGAGAGCTCTCACACACACACACTCACACACACACACACACACACACACACACTGTTTATTGTACACGTGTATGAGTTTACTGAATTATTGCCACATGTTTACCTAAAAACACGCCTAATCTCGTAGACTAAGTGTGTTTAAAAAAAAAGGTCTCAAATTATCCAAGTATCTGACGTTTTTCGCCTATGTAAAAGATTGATACGACCAAAAGATGGCGCTATATGACAATGTTTTAATTACCGCCTTATTTCATTTTCCCTCTTTTTCTGTGGATCTGCTGATAGACTGTAAAGGCCTCCAATATTTAAGGATTGTGCTGGGCAGATATACTTGTCTGTAAAAAAACACACTTCCAATGTAAATGGAAAAAAATAATTTTAATAGAATTTAATAAACATTTATTTACATATGACATATAAGATCAACCCAATTCTATAGCAGTTACTGCCTTTGAGCTGCTATTTACACCCACATCACTCACTAAACCACGTACAAAAGCACAATGGAATGTCACTGATTATTCACACACATATTGGACTGTAGCCGTATTACAGCCATTTCACACATTTCAGCCCCACCAGCTTGAAAAGTGTATAAGACAGAGAGAAAACAAGTTTCACACATATGCATAGGACATTCAAAATATGAACAAAGTCCATGAGGAAACGGTGCCATGGGGGTTTTGGTATTGGGACTTTTATTTTTAACAGTTTTGACTACACTTTCAACTGAACCCACTGTCAATCTATACCACTAACTATTTACATCCTTATACTTGCACTGAACACTCTGATATAATTTATATATTTCATAGCTTATGTATTTTCTGTCTATGCACTGTAAATCTTTATGTCAGTACATTTGTTTGTTTGTTTGTTTGTTTGTTTTTTGCATTGTATTTTTCTCTACTTTCCCACCAGTTAACATTCAATACTTATCCATTGCCTACAATGTCATGTACATGAATCCAATTAATTTGTCTTAGAGGTCTATAAACCCGATAATTATCCTGATGTTTTTCATGTTTTTATACAAATTTAAATCTAATAGAATTTCCAGTGTTTCATTCATTATGACATTTTGAGGTAAAGGGCAGCTAGTATTTTAAAGGAAATCAATAAATAAATAAACAAATACCCAACATTTGAAATATAAGGTTTTATCCCCAAAGTGACATGTTTGCACTCTCACTAGGTAAGGCACTGGGTGTTATGGTAAATGTCAAGTATAAAACACATTATGAAATGAACCACAAGTGAAATAAACACCTGACCACTGAGACATCTATATACACTATCTTTTAGATCTTTAAACCTGTGAGGTGGAGCGTGCATAGATCACCCCATCCTATAGATGCTTGTTGTTCTGATTGAGATCTTTGGAAGTTGCAGGTCGACATTATTTGTCATCTTCCTTAAACCATGAACTTTTAAGGAACATGTTGAACATGTTTTTAGTGTGGCATGCTGAAAAAGGCTACTGTCTTTAGTAAATACAGCGGCCCGAGGGATGTACTTGGTCTGCAACAACGTTTAGACAGGTGGTACATGTCCCAGTAACCTTCTCAGGACAGAAATTTCTCAACATATCACACTGATTCCACCAGCTTGCATCCTTCCCATAGTGCATCCTGGTGTCATCTCTTCTCCAGTGCTTAACAGTGATATGTGTGTGCATAGCTTATATGCACACACATATCACCATTATATAAAAGCAACCATGATCCATCAGAACAGGCCAAATTTCTATTGTTCCATGTTCCAGTCCTGATGCTCACATGCTCAAGTAGGTGCTTTTGGTGGTGGACAGGGTTGTGGCAATGCAGCCCCATAGACAGCAAGCTTTGAAGGACTATGTTTTGAAACCTTTCTGTCATAGCAACTTTTCAGCAATTACTGCAACAGTAGCTCTACTCTGGGATCATACCAGACAGGCAAGTCTTCGTTCCCCACACCCAAAGTGGCCTTTTCGCCGGTTCACTGGTTGGACTGTTTTTAGTAGGCACTAACCAGACTAACCACCATGCCATTATGGAGATGCTCAGGCCTAGTCAATTGGCCCTGGTTAAAATCAGATTATTGCTAGATCATTTGTTTGCGACACATCTGCTTCAGGAAATGGCTGTTCGTTTTCTGCCAAATATATCACATCGCTATGACAGGTGTCATGGTAACAAAATTAATGCTTTTATTATTTACTTTTAAGCTTGTGGTTTATTTATAGTTTGTGTTCAATATTCTGTAGTGTCTCATTTTTGTCTGCTACTGAGCTGGGAAACTTGCACAAATGTATATGATTACTGTAACATAGCAACTGGAGGTGGTTTCTACCCTCCTGCAAAAGTGAGCTTTGTAACTGCTCTCTAATGAGTGAGCGCCAATACTATTCCCTGCATTACTCACCATAAAGTGCACTAGGGAACAGAATTCAGGATGAAAGTGTAAACTTTTTCACTATTTCATGTAGGTTTTTTACCAAACAACACAGCGTATTATCTGCTGTCTGCTAGGGAAATTTGCATACATTTACCATATAAAGACATTATAAAAAATGATTACAAATACACTAGCCAATGTCATATTATATCTCAGAAGACATACATTTTAGACTTTTCAACGAGTAAAAAAATGGCTGGATTTACATTGTAGAAACTGCATTTCCTGTCAATAGGGCTATAAAGAATTTGAGGTTGCAAAGTTGCCGTACACTTCAAATCAAAATCAAAAAATAGATAAAACTTATTTAGACAAGTTAGTGGAATTCACATTTTCGGATGAAATGGAATTAGCTTAACAAAATATATGTTGCAGATTCATTCATTATCTGTAACTGCTTATCCAATTCAGGGTCGCAGTGGGTCCAGAGCCTACCTGGAATCATTGGGCGCAAGGCGGGAATACACCCTGGAGGGGGGGCCAGTCTGTTTCCTCACAGGGAAACACACACACACACACACTTTGGAGTCGCCAATCCACCTACAATGTGTGTTTTTGGACTGTGGGAGGAAACCGGAGCCCCCGGAGGAAACCCACGCGGACACAGGGAGAACACACCAAGTCCTCACACACAGTCACCCGGAGCGGGAATCGAACCCACAACCTCCAGGCCCCTGGAGCTGTGTGACTGCGACAACTACCTGCTGCGCCACCGTGCTGCCCTAACTGCAGATTTCTTTAGGCTAATGTTTGGTAACTTTATGTGATAAGCCCATATGCATAAAATAATCTTACCACCTGTTTCACAAATTGAAGGTGCCATTTGTAATCTAAGTGTTTAAAATAAAAAAGTGTTGATAGATCTCCTGAAATATCAGGAATGCTACTTGTTTCCACCAGGCTTTTACCATTCTAAGTAACCAGGGAAAATCATTGACTGTAAAAGTAGAAGAAGAGGGTGGAGTGCTCTCTCCAGGTTGGAAGTGAGATCCTGCCTCAAGTGGAGGAGTTTAAATACCTCGGGGTCTTGTTCACGAGGGAGGGAAAGATGGAGCATGAGATTGACAGGCGGATCGGTGCAGCGTCAGCAGTAATGCGGGCTCTGTACCGGTCCGTTGTGGTGAAGAGAGAGCTGAGCAGAAAAGCAAAGCTCTCGATTTACCGTTCAATCTTCGTCCCAACCCTCACCTATGGTCACGAGCTTTGGATAGTGACCGAAAGAACGAGATCGCGGGTACAAGCGGCTGAAATGAGTTTTCTACGCAGGGTGTTTGGACTCTCCCTTAGAGACAGGGTTAGGAGCTCGGACATCCGGGAGAGACTAGGAGTGGAGCCGCTGCTCCTCCACGTCGAGAGGAGCCAGTTGAGGTGGTTCGGGCATCTGGTTCGGATGCCTCCTGAACGCCTTCCTGGAGAGGTGTTCCGGGCATGTCCAACGGGGAGGAGGCCCCGGGGCAGACCAAGAACACGCTGGAGAGACTATATGTCTCGACTGGCCTGGGAACGCCTCGGTATACCCCCAGAGGAGCTAGAGTCGGTGGCTGGGAAGAGGGAGGTCTGGGTTTCTTTGCTCCGACTGCTTCCCCCGCGACCCAGACCCGGATAAGCGGTGGATAATGGATGGATGGATGGATGGATGTAAAAGAACATGTGCTGTGACACCTACATGTGAATGAAATGTCACTGACATGGTGGTGTGTTAGTGTGTGTTGCATTTGTACAAGTGTTCCTGTATTCCTTCATCAGTGGACACAGGACGCTGCCCACATGATGCTGCTGGCTGTAAATTATTGGTTTGTGGACTTTTCTCAGTCCAGCTGTGACTTTTTAAAAACTCCAGTAGCACTGCTGTGTCTGATCTACTACACTACCACCACTACAGCAGTGTCACTGCAGCATTAAGTAGGATCCAGCACCGAAATCATACAATCACGTTGTGACCTCCTTGTTTATACTCACGTCCCATTCTCTGAGGTCCACAGACCATTCAGGAGCATTTAGTTCAAAAATTACAGACTGTCACCCACCTTTTGCTTTGTACATTTTAATTGTCCCTTTTACTTTAATCATCAATGGTCAGGAACCCCACAAAGCATGTATGATTTGGGTGGTGGATAGTTTTCAGCACTTCCGCGACACTAATGTGGAGATGATGTGTTAGATTATGTTGCACTTGCCCAAGTGTATCAGACAAAGCAATGCTGCTCACTCACTGTACAATACACACCTACCTTGTTGGTCCATTTGTAGATGTCTGAGACAGTAGCTCATCAGTATTTAAAACTCATTTATCCCTAGTGCAATCATACTGCTAAATAAGATTTCTGTCTTTTGCATGCACATGGTTCACTCCTTTTTGGTGTATATGAATTTGTTGTTAATGTTTGTTTTAGTTGTTGTATGTCATGTGTTTTATTATTTTATATTATACTCTATGTACGGGATTGTTAGTGACTCATTGCAAACCAAGATTCTCTTTGAGAGACACTAATAATAAAATTGATCTTGAACTAGTAACTTGTTTTAAAAAAACTCCATCATCCCTGCTATGTCTGATCCACTCTAACCAGCGCAACACATACGATCAAAAAGATACTGCCCCTGCTGGTCCGAGCATGAACCTCTTTGGTACCTTCTACAGAGTTATGGAAGCTGGATCTAGTGTGGTACCTGAGAAAGCCTCACTCTGCCCCCCATCCCCCCGTTCTCTTTCTCTCTGCCTCTGGCTTTCCTGACCCCACCTCCTTCTCCACTCCACTCCTTTTTCCCCTCTTTCGTCGCGTGGTCAGGTGACTACAGATCGGGCAGCTGGAAAGGCAGCTTCATCTAGCACATTCTCATAAAACGTTAACATCTCATACACGCAGACCGGGAGGGAGGTATCCACGTCAGTGAAGCGGATAAAACCAGACAGACTGCGGAGTGGTCGTGCAGCTATAAGGGTGTAAAAGATGGGAGATCGTACGGCGATTCTGTTGATGTTATTCGCAGCCTCGTCGCTTGCTGTCGAGGTAAGAAAGGACTGTTACGTTTTTGGAGATATAGGAGCTGTTTCTCTCTCCTCCCTGGAGCAACGGCAATCAAAAACACATCAGACCTCCATTAAGGGCATAGCTAACGTATCTGCACGTATTTGCAATGTGAAGTGTACACATGATTTACTGGTTATTAATAGTTGTATAACGTTTACGTCCAAGAAGCCCATGATTTTTTGCATCTGTCTACCGACGATGGGAGGTGGGAGCTCATGCTGTTCTGATTATTGCTGTTCGGAATATAATAGATACATCACATACATATTAATGAAATTACATCAACACAGTGTATTTTGTAGATGGTACGGGCTGTTTTCTGGAAATGATGCAGACGTTTGGATCAAATATATTAAAAGCTGCTGCATCCTTTTCCAGTGTTTGATGCGATGCCTTTTAGTGCAAAGGGATAATGTGCGAAGAGTTCATACACCAGGTTATCCGCTCCACCTTAAATTCAGGCGTCAGAATGTCATATTTAAGGTGGAAGGGTTTCGTGGCTTTGGTAAACCTAATGTGTGAAGGGTAAACGGATGTTTCACACCTAACCATGATGAGCCGATTAAAACAAACAGTTTGCATCGATTGTCATCTGGCTTTGGGAAGATAATTTATTCTTTAAGCCACTGAAATCTTAGTCGTGAAGCTGAAACGTAAAATCCTCCAGTAATGTAGCTAACGTTAAAGAAAGGGGAAAGTGCTGATGTGCAATTTCTCTGTCTGTCGACTGCGGGGAAAGATGCAGACCGTTTAGGGAGAAGAAACGAATAACCACAACACTGTAAACACGATGGCTGTGTTACTGACAGGGATATCCGTTAAACGTCGACGTTTTTGTGAAGGAAAATGAATGAATGATTCAGCTTTCTTCAGTCTGTCGAGTTGGAAATAAGATGTAGTAATAACGTAGTTAATGTCCGTTTTCGTGTGTATAACACACAGTCTCCGTGGTGTTTGTTTAGTTGTATTGCTGAGGGGTTTTTGTTGCGTGTCCGAAGATGCTGTCTGACCGAAGCAAGATGGCGGCGGTGATCTGCGGCTCAGTTAACGTTAAAATTAACGGCCCTCTGCCGACACACAAAAATACACACACACACACACACACATCACATCACAGTTAAAGACACTAGATGACAATCCATTTTATACAAATCCACGCAAACAAGGTTATAGCCATATTTACCTATTTTTACTTTCATAAGTGATGTTGGGCTCATGTAAGCTGAGCCCACAAGGACGCATATCTAACACACACACACACACACACACACACACACATGGGGAGAGTGAGTGAGATGGAGACAGACAGTGGGTAACACCTACCTCACTATATACCACACTTCTACATAAAGAAAACATAATTCACAAAGCATATCTGTAAGTATAAAGAATATTTTGTAAATATTCCTGAAACTTTTATTTACCTATCATATTTTTTCTTTGTAATATATTCCAAAATTATATATATTTTATTATTATTTTTATTTTTTATTTTTTGCCTTGTTTAGCTTTGCTCTTATAACAGTCATGCCAAACTTTGAGCTAGGGGTGGGCGAAATGGCCCTAAAATAATATCACAATATTTCAGGGTATTCTGGTGATTATATTTTTGGCGATATGAAAAAAACACTGAAATAACAGACTATTGCAACAAAATCAAAGTTATATTAATATGAATTATATAAAATTATTATTATTTTATATATATATATATATATATATATATATATATATATATATATATATATATATATATACCATAATATTTCTAATATAATACCATGGTTTATTGTACATCTATTATTTTACAACCAAACCACCTCCATAAGCAACTCCACTTTTTATGGGGCAAATTCCTCCAGCTCAGAGCCACATTCCACCGTATTTCACTGTGGCTAAATGACTCATGTAAAGAACGTATGCTGTATTATGAATAACTGCTTTACATAAACAAGTCTGATTATCACTAATATTGGTCTTTTTAATAATTTAAAAAATGATGACCATATTATTGAGAATGAAAAAATATGGCACAAGGACTTTGATCCTTGATAAAGAGAGGGTGTGGAGAGAGAGAGAGAGAGAGAGAGAGAGAGAGAGAGAGATTGCTGCCTCTTAAAATGAGAGTTCCTTTCTTTTAATCTAAAAAAAAATGACCAATTCTGTTTTTGTTTCCACTAATAGAAAAATATCAAGTTTCTGTATATGGCAAAGTCATGAGAATATATAAAATTATATTAAGCAAAAATATTGAGAAAAAACTGGAATTCATAATTCCATTAGATAACATTGTGTGCCCCAAGTTTATGAATGAAACATATATATATATATATATATATATATATATATATATATATATATATATATATATATATATATATATATATATATATATATATATAAGCATAGTAGCTCACCTAAACAGTAACATTTAATAACACTTAACTAATTTGACCCTTTACAGATATTCATTTTCTTTGTAAAGCTAATCCAGTTAATAAGTCTCAGTTTCTAAAGGTTATTTAATTATTGCTTGGTTTAAACAGTTTAGTACTATATGGACTGTTCTGTGCTGAACAACATCCACATAACAGTTCTATCTAAAGGTGAAACATGTTTGAGGCTAAACAATTTGTCATTCATTTCAACTTTCTAACACTAAATAGAGAAAAGAATATCAGTGCCATGAAGGTTTACTTGAGTAATCAGGCTGGCCCTGCATTTTCTGAATGTGTAGGACATTGGCATCTGTTTGGTGCTTCTCAAATAGATTGTGTGCTAGAGTGTGTGTGTTTCTCTTAGGGTGGCAAAACCGTCCTGCAATATATGTTTTATACATGCCAAATTCATCTTTAAGAATTTTTTCTGTCACCATTTTACTTCCATTTATCTTCACATAGTGTAGTAGACCCTTTTAAGACCAATACCAGGTGCAACTGACATAGCTTGCCTATGCACAGAATAAAGGTCCTCTGTGCCCAAACTGTAAGACTTTTATGTCAATGTATACTGGTCTGCAAAGGTGTACGAAGAGCCTTTTACATGTTTGAATGTTATGCTTTCAATATAATAGAGGGGTAAATAAAATATAAATTCCTTATATTCAGAAATACTAATCATTAATAAAGAACTACTTTTACTATGATGCAGTGAAAAATCCATTGACTGTTTTATTGGATACAGAATTCATTATATACATTCTAATTTTGTCAGAATTTTCCAAGAGTAATTTCACCATCGCATATTTCTGGCTAAGCAAACTTCTACACCTCTAAGAATTTGTTGCCTGTCATGATGACTAGTTCACACATTTTGCCAGAATCATTCATTCATTCATCCATTATCTGTAACCGCTTATCCAGTTCAGGGTCACGGTGGGTCCAGAGCCTACCTGGAATCATTGGGCGCAAGGCAAGAATACATCCTGAAGGGGGCGCCAGTCCTTCACAGGGCAGCACACACTTACACATTCACTCACACGCTCACACCTACAACACTTCTGAGTCACCAATCCACCTACCAACTTTTTGGACCGTGGGAGGAAACCGGAGTACCTGGAATAAACCCACGCAGACACAGGGAGAACACACCACACTCCTCACAGACAGTCACCCGGAGGAAACCCATGCAGACACAGGGAGAATACACCACACTCCTCACAGACACCCAGAGGAAACCCACGCAGACACAGGGAGAACACACCACACTCCTCACAGACAGTCACCCAGAGGAAACCCACGCAGACACAGGGAGAACATACCACACTTTTCACAGACAGTCACCCGGAGGAAACCCACACAGACACAAGGAGAACACACCAAACTCCTCACAGACACTCACCCGGAGCGGGAATCTAACCCACAACATCCAGGTCCCTGGAGCTGTGTGACTGTGACACTACCTGCTGCACCACCGTGCCGCCATGCCAGAATCAACTGACACATTATTAATATACATACATTACACGTCTGAATTAAGTAAAAGCACTATTAATTCAGTGTAGTCATTTAAAAACCAAAAATATTTCCACCTCTTGTCACCATATACTTATTTGTGCACAGCACTCTGTATGATGTACAGTACATGTGTGGCAGAGAAATGTGCTTAATTTTTTACAATTAATGTTAAGTAATTGAAATTGATTTATTTATGTGTTCTGTGTCACACTGCGACAATATGAGCACATGAAAGGTGGATGTTACTGTATAAAAATGAAGATTCTTGTGTTAGTCTAAAGGTCATTCATCTTAACAGGATATTGCCGCTGAAATGATAATTCAATATTTTTCAGTAATACTATATAATACAATAGGCAGCATTATGTCCTTTGGTTTAACAGAATTCATAGTTTTTTTTTTATTTTAATTCTTGATCATTCATCTGCATTTTCCCATTGCGGTACATCATACATTATATAAATATAATGTATACATCCTTGGAGGATCCTTGTGGTGTCAGCTAGCCTTGCCTCTGATCTATAGACTAATAAAACCAAGCTAGCTTTAGTATAAGGCTGACACCTGAGGTTTTTCTTTATCATGGGACAGATCAGTTCCTTCAGAATGCCTACAGAGTGCAGTATATGTGGATGTGGAAACCCACACTTTCCGTTGTAAAGGATAGACGGTACAAAAAAGCAATATAATATTAAACTTTAAAAATATAAAACATTAAAGTGAGCTTGAAGGACTTGAATCACGCTGTACATTTCAAATGATCTCTGTGCTAATTTTGGACAATAATTTGTTATTTAGTTGCTCTATAAATCTGTCTAGGGCCCTATATCATGATTTTGACTGTGCTGCTGGAGAACCCAGAATAGGTTGGTCAAATAGTAAAGCATTCATGTTTACTTTCATAAACAGTTACGTAAAATAAAAACAGCTAAACAAAGATTTTATTTTCCTGGATATTAAGCATTTTGTTATAAAATACCATTTTGAAAAGAAACTAAATTAACAAAGTGTGTTTGCCGTAGTGGTGGGTGGTTGCACAGTACTGCGAATGTAGATAAATGTACTGTCACCTCATGAGCAAAAGTACTTGCAATTGTTTTGTCATGTGATTACTGGATTACTGGATAGCGTTGTGGGCTTGTGGTACGCATAATAACAGTGTTTTGTTTATACCAGCCATTTAACAAGGAACATCACTGTTTCACCGGCACCAGGCTATTTGTTACTCAGCATTGTAGTGAAAGTTACGATCCTAAAGCACAATTCAAGACACAGCTGCTCACATGGCCTGTGATTTCTCTGTAATTCGTAATGTTGTTTCTTTCTGTGTGGCTTCATTGAACAGAGCTATGTTCCAAACAGGCAACAGCAGCACTTACTTTGCTTGTGATCCAGAACCAAAAGGTGGAAAAAACAATAGTCCCATAATCTCTTGGCTTCAGTTGAACAGTGTGTCTGTGTATATGGGGTGTTTTGGGGCAGAGGGGAAATCTATTGTGACAGTTAGGGTCAGGCCCAAGCCATAAAAACACAAAGGAAACGTCATCATCTATCGCTCTCTTGCTCTCTTGCTCTTTCTGTCTGCCTTTCCCAGTTTTGTATGCTCTACCTTTCCTCTCCTTTGTCTCCTTGAGATTGTATTACAAAAATAAATTATTGTAGTTGTCTTTCAACTTTTTACTGTTCTCTTAACTTCACAAGAATAACAACCCTTCAATAAGTCTAACATCAAGGCTATGGTCCCAGACATTGCTTCTTTTTTCTACACTCCTCCACCTTCTTTTTCATCTGAGTAGGCTTTCTTTCTTTCTTTCTTTCTTTTTTTTCTTCATCATCTGCACTAAATTTAGAGCACAGATTTAGACTGTGCTAACTTATTTATATGCTTGACTTTTGTGACTGCATTCATCTTTTAGTGTTTTTGTTGTTGGGTTTGATTGTTTTTTGTTTGTTTGTTTTTGGCCTATTTTTGACATAGCATATTCATATTATTGAAATGTGCGCACTCTTTTGCACTTTATACAGACAAAGTTTTTTTAATTCATTATCTGTAATCGCTTATCCAGTTTAGGGTCACAGTATGTTCAGAGCCTACCTGGAATCATTGGGCACAGGGCAGGAATACATACTGGAGGGGGCGTCAATCCTTTGCATACACTCGCACATTAACACCTACAGACACTTTTGAGCTGCCAATCCCCCTACCAATGTGTGTTTTTGGACTGAGGGAGGAAACCGGGGAACCCAGAGGAAACCCCACGCAGACACAGGGAGAACACACCACACTCCTCACAGACAGTCACCTGGAGGAAACCCACACAGACACAGGGAGAATACACCACACTCTTCACAGTCACCCGGTTGAAACCCACACAGACACAGGGAGAACACACCACGCTCCTCACAGACAGTCACCTGGAGGAAACCCACACAGACACAGAGAGAACACACCACACTCTTCACAGTCACTCGGAGGAAACCCACGCAGACACAGGGAGAACACACCACACTCCTCACAGTCACTCTGAGGAAACCCACGCAGACACAGGGAGAACACACCACACTCCTCATAGACAGTGTGAGTGTGTGTTTCACCATGTGAAGGACTGGCTCTCGTTCCAGGGTGTATTCCCGCCTTGCTCCCACTGATTCTGTTTAGGCTTCGGGCCCACCGTAACCCTGAACTGGATAAGCGGTTACAGACAATGAATTAATGAATGATTCTGACTTCTTTATAGACTAAATAACTAATGACTTTCACACTGTGTACCCACTATGTGGGCTGTATGAAAATGCGAAGATCTAGCCATTTAGCCAAATCCCACTAAACATAATAATATAAAAGCAAAAGCAATAATTAAATAATAGCAAGTATGTACTTACTTTTAATGGGCAGTTAATTGCTGATAACATAGGCCATTTCCTTGCCAGAATCTGATCCCTAGTTGACATATAATGCGCCTATATTACATACTTATCTTATTAAGAGAAAGGACTTACTGATTAAATGTGAATGATTAATTATGAATTATGTTCCATCCCTTAATTTTTGGCTTTAGTGTGTGTAACTGAAATTTGGTACTAAACATCACAGATTGTTGTAATGTCCCATTCACTCTGTTTTCTTTCTCTTTATTCTCATTGAACTTCCAAGAGATTAAGGCTGTATGAAGCTTTTTCAATCAGAGCTGAAAAGGCCAGTGCTGTTTTACATTATATGTTGCATAACTGGATTTCTGGTGCTGCAATCAGATTATAGTTTGCGTGTCAGTGTCTGCTACAGAGGCAGAGCACTCGTTTGGGGGGCTTGTGTGTAAGACCATTACTGTTCCACTGTACACTCTAAAGTGTATGGGTAGTTGAACAGTTAAGCTAAAGACAGAATTTGTAAACAGATATTAATTGGTCTAACTGCTATGTTTTCACAGCTGTAGGAATGGAATTCACTAGATGATGAACCAAATCCTCTTCTCTTATATGATCACTTTCTCTCATAAGACGGTGCCACAAATATATTTGCAAATATTTTATCACAGAATTCATTCTGTAGCTCTTTCCAAATGAAGAAGAGGTTATAGAATTTAAAATGGTAAAGAAATCTTATTTCTTGGTAATTAATGTTACATAAAAAAAAATAAAAAGGAAAATTAGGAAATTTTATGTTCTCATACATACTGAAAAGGCTGCACAGAAGAAAACAATATATTCAATAATAAAAAAAAAAATAAACACAGTTTAATTGTCTGAATGTATAAAAAAATATAACTCATAACTTAATTTATTTAAAAGAATGAATCATGGTAATGCTACAGAAATGATGATTTAGTGTTTTTTATCTGTTTAATACATGAATCAATTATTAGAAATTGTCACGAGAAGATCATTTTTCGAATGAGCACATGGAAAAAGTAAAAGTAAGGCAGTAACTTGGACCACAGCTGATTTTGATTTTAATCAGATGTAAAGGAATGTAATTATATGTTATTTGATATCTTAGAATTTTTCTTTCCATATTGGATTTGGGTAACGTTAACTGCACATTTGTAATGTCCTGAAATACTTAGGCATTATGTAAAAAAATGAATATGATATATGCTTATGTATATAATGTAAATGAACAGCAATAGGAATGTATGTGATGTATTGTGTGTTTGTTTGGAATCATTAGAAAACAAATTATTTTATATAAATAGTTGATTTTAAAAAATCCATTACATGATATTTGCTCATATGATGTAACAGGAGCAGTGATGGGAATGATAATTAAACCATGTGATTTTTAGTTTTTAAAGTTTTTCAAGGAGGATATAATGGAATTTTTTTTCTTTGACTTGGTTCAATGACTAGTGTAGGGGGCATTTTTTGTGCTATGATAAGCTACTGACATAATAGTTTATGTCATTTAAAATAGTAACAACAGAAAAGTCATATGCTGCTGTTTTCTGTCTGTTGGTGTTAGGTGCCATCAGATGAATCTGTGGGCTTACTGGCAGAGCCACAGGTTGCCATGTTCTGCGGGAAGCTCAACATGCATATCAACGTCCAAAGTGGCAAATGGGAACCGGATCCTTCTGGCACCAAGAGCTGCATCGGCACCAAGGAGGGAATACTGCAGT